>NC_135413.1:7500-136273 GCF_051991245.1 Festucalex cinctus
CCACTGTTCTACGGACCTGTCTTGCTTACCGCTTGATTTGTTTTGTTTTGTTTTGTTTTGCCTTTCGTGCCGCTGTGACATGAAAATTTATGTAGGGCCTTTTCTAAATTAAGGAAACGGGTTTATAAGCGGGAAGGATATAATAATTGAAAGAATTGAGGTTTAGGGAGTGTTGTTGGTTGTGCCCAAGAGACACGCGCACACACACACACGCTACACTCGAGGTGTTAAGAAAAATTGATTCGGCAATAAATCGCAATATTACAGCACGCAATTCTTGAATCGATTCAATATGCCGCGGAATCAATATTTAAACATCAATTTTTGATGGAAATATTCAACAAAAAGTCTTACTTAGGGTTAGAGTTCACACTTTAAGCATGGAAGGTTATATTAATAGAACATTAAGCCTTACTATTTTATTTTAATGCTGTTCAAACGTGAAATATCGCAACCTGTTGGTTCAATACAGTGTTGTTCAGTTAAATACATTATCCTACAAATCCTACAGTGTACATGTACAAGTTTACTCATTAGTATTTTCTAAATTAGAGTTAAAAAAAAAAAAATCGCAATCACCAATTTACAGATTAGTATCGGGATTAATCAGTATCAAATCGAATCGTGACCTATGAATCGTTATATAGATCGAATCGCCAGATACTAGGCAAGTCACACCCCTACGGTACACACATACACAAAATAAGCAATAAAAATTTACCTTCAACAACTATCAAAGACATAAGACAACCAGATATGACAGACAGGGCATATGGTGGTAAAGGAAGGATAGGACGATGTTTTGAGGGGGAGAGAAAAAAAAAGAAAAAAAATAAGAAAAAACCTTTACCTGTGGATCATGTCAGCTCTTTTCCTCGTCTTTTTCCTCTACACGCAAGTCATTTCTTCAATTGAACATTAGTATCTTCTACGACGTCTATACCAATGAACGTGGCACCAGGGATATCATTCTTGGACACAATTAGTAGATTTAGCGCAGTAGATATCTCACTAGTACACTGTTTACATTCGTCTAGCACGACTAGCCTGCCGAGTTTGACCCTCGCTAGACTCATGAATATATATATATATATATATATATATATATATATAAAATATTATTGTGCCTTACATAGCTTTTATTTTGCAGTTGGCCCTCGGTAGCAATCTTGGCGACTGACTTGACTTTGAATTGAGACTAGCCTGACTTATTCTTGGTTATTGTTTTATTTGATCAAAAATATTTACGTTACCCAAACTGGCCCTTACCGTCTAGAAAGCTGGTCTTCCTTCTCTTGACTACGTGAACTCTCTGCACCCACTGAGGTGGATCCTGCAGGCAATTTGTTGAGCTGATCCATCACCTCCAGGCCATTTTCCTCCGCGATTTGGTGGATCAAGTCATCCACCTGTTCTTGTGGTGTTGTCAGTGTCATTGCAGAGCTCATGGAGTCCTCCATTACCTGGTGTTGGGGGGAAAAAAAAAGAAAGAAAAAAAAACAATGACAACAACAAATATATTCAGATGTCCTCAAAACCTGATGAGAGTGTCTGCAAAGACAGTTCAAAGCACATCAAATTAGAGTTGGGAAAAAAAAGTCGACTTTAAAAAATAGGTCGACTAAAATTTTCTGCCTCGAAGCTCAGCTGGAACCATGTTTGGGTTGTTCATGTTTTATCCAGACTTCTTTTGCAGATACACACAGTTTTAAATTGGCGGCTGTGATCTAATCTTTATTTCTTCTTTGTCTCTGTCCATCTAGTGGCCGAATGGCATATGTTATTTGTTTGCTTAAAAATGCTCACTTACGTAGGGACATATTCTCCCGTTTGCGCTTAAGTCAATTGCTTGCATGCCTTTCTTACGAACTCTAAATAGAAAGCGATTCTCATGTCTCGGCTTCTGACATGCCCATCATGCGTAACCTGAAAATATGTGCGCAACAACTGGCGCTGATGCTTTCTTCAATATAACAGTGATGTCACCTTTGGCCATCCTTGCAAAAATAGTAGGCGCACATACACAGCCATTGGGCACACGCACAAGAGATAAGATGCTTACGTGTCTAGGTGAATAGGCGCGCGCGGCTAGATTAAGACAGAGGTCGCCCTCATTTAAATAATCGATCCACCCAGAGTGCATACATTTCATGAAGGTGCATACTAGTGACACAGTGCGCAGAGAGGCTTTTTTTGTCTTAAGCACCTGGGAGAATATGCCTCTTAGTACTTAGTGGGTTTTTAATTAAAGACAATACAGTACATTGAGCTTCCCCAAAAGACAGTAAAGGAAGTTAAGAAAATCTTAAAAACCACTTGGGCTGTATTTTTTCCAAAATATACGGTGACCTGCCACTCTGTTTTAAGTGTTTCTAACTTGACCAATAGAGGGAAGTCAGACATTAAACATGCCCAGAAGACAGGAACAGGAAGTTACTGACCCCATGTCACTAACAGCTAACTCTACCATTGTTTACTCATTGAATACTGTTGAAGCATCGTTTGTAAGTGACTTTTAAGACACTATTACATATGTAATGTAGATATAAGGCTTTCCCCCAGCGTTTTATAAGCCCAGCGCTCCACCAGGCTTTCTTTACACAGTCCAATAATAATAATTTTGAACTTGTGCACACTGACTTTCCACCTCAATGACAACGACAAATAGTATTCACCGGATGATTTTCGCCACCCCGACCCACCACTTCGACGAACATGATATATGATTTGGGCATGCAATTCGTCACCCCCCGTCCCCCACCCATCCGACAGATTATCCGAGACGGAATTTTGTCCATCTGTCCCTGACCACCGGTTTTAGCAAGTTGTCTGGGGGAAACCTTGTGTCAACTATATGTTAGCTTGTGTTTGTTTACCTAAAGTGTTAATTGCTAGCACGCTAATGCTATTCGCGATTACAAACTGTTTAGCACAGGCTAATTTTGTTGGTGTTGTTTAATACATATATGTATAGAAGATATCTTACTTAGATCCACTCAATTCAACTTGTATCCAACCTAGGTGGGGTTGAGGGTAGGATGGTTACTTTCCACATTTGAACCGGTACTGTTCCAACTCTCAGTACCTGGGAATCGAAACCGGTACTCTGCGGTACCAATTTTTGGTATTTTTTTATTTATTTTTTTTACTCTTCTTTCTTTCTTTATTTATTTGGGTGGTAATAAATGTTCATCGTTGTTTATAACAGTAATATATTTGTAAAAATCTATTTCACTATTACTTTTTAATGTATAAAACTTGACAAATAACAAAAATGTAAAATTTAAATAAATGAGCCACAGAAGAATTGTAAAAATAAAGGTATATCATTTTACAATTACTTAAGTATAATTAATACACATTATGATTAAAAAAAAACAACAACAAAAAAAACAATGTGAAGCAATGTTCTGTGCAACACAAGGTATGAAGTTAAACACTAACAGCACATATATATATTAATAATTGTGTTATCTTTGTTTCTTGTGCAGTTGTTTTTCAAGAACGTAATATATTTAATAATTGGGATGAAATTAATCATTTGAATGTACCCAACGTGGTCTCGCTACCGGAACAAGGAACCGTTTGATTTTACGTGAATTGTTGCTCGAAAGCACCGACCAGATCAGTCCATACTACAAAAAATACAGTCTTCGGTACCCATCGCTAGTTGGGGGATGGGCGAATACTTGATAGAATAATTACCATAGTGACAGCACGTCATTAAATGCTTGATGGAAAATACACAACAAGAAAGAATAGGCTGAACAGAGGTTGCAACCACTTACTGAAGTGTGGACGTCAAGGTTCTGGACTTGGCTTTCAAACTTATCCATGACAGCAGAGACCTTTTGTAGGTCCATAGAGTTCAGAGCTTTGTCAAGAGCCTTGGTCACCTGGCCCATGTTTTTAGTCACCTATGAAAGAACGTATAAGATTGATTTGTATCTATCATACACGACATCCCTGAAGTAATTATAGAGCAGCAGAATAAGACAAATTAGCTTGGTTATTCCCATGCATCTCACAAATGTGTAATCTATGCATTTATATTTACAATGATCTGTCATTAAAGTTAAAAATCCCAAACGGTACATCTGTAAAGCTAAGAAGAACGTGACATAAGTCTCCCAAGTGCTAACAAAAGTCATGTATCTTTAACTTAAATTTGGCTGAGGGCAATATTGCATGCACAGCTGTACATATATTACAAATTCAATTCAAATGTACTGCACTTAACTTACTGATTTCATTGTGACAGCGGTTTGGACTTTAGAGGCCACAGCGTCAACTCGAGATGCCATGCGCAGCCAGTTCAGACCTTCATTTTTTTTCCGGATGGCATTTTCAGCATAAATTCTAGCACATTCCACATTCTTCTGTTGCAAAGCCTGTGGGAAGAGCATGACACGCAAGTCAAATATTAGAACTCTGCTCTAATTTTATGTTATGCATAAACTTAATAGATGAGAAGCAAGAAAACACAAATAAATGGTCACTGCACTTGAGTATTGTTTTCAGTACTTTGTACCATTTCATTTATACTTTCTACTTTATCCATTCATTTTAACACAATTATTTGCACTTTTTACTTAATAAATTTTTAAAACAGGGTTGTTACTTTGCTAGTAAATACATAAAAAGGACCTGGAAGAAAAGCAGTCATATGAGGTGTTGCACCCGGTCCCCGGCATGCCAACTTGTGATTGACTCTACCTCATGCTGTGACATGATATGCAATTGGCTAGATTAGATCAACCTGGAAAAATGACCGCAATGCAATTGCTGCTAAACAACGTATAACTCTCTGAAACGTTCAAATAAAGTGACACCAAACCATGGGCATAATGCTGTTTTAGCCTTGTTGCTGGAAGAGTACGTCCAGCATTGGTTCTCGGTGCAGAGAATATGGTTCTAAAATTATTATAGTTTTGAAGCAGAATGTTTTGTGTTGATCAATTTTCATGTCTGACTAAACGAAGTTAGTTGATTTTTATTCCCAGTCCTATTGTAAAACCATTTCCCTTAAGCAACAAACAAAATAAAAACACACAAGGGAGTAATGCTGTAGTTGCCAAACTTCTTGAAACTGAGCGAGACTATCTTGGGTACTAATTATGTGAATGGTTACTAGTTTGATATACACTTCTGGGGCTGCTTCAGGGTCAAATACCGGTCGGTATATGTTAATTACGGCTTATTGAAATGAAATTACGGCTGCAAATCAAACTGACTTACTTTTTTTCCCTGTAAATTGATTAGGAACCAGTTATAGGTTTGGTCTGTCACATGTCAGAAAATAAGCAAAAATATTGATCTTTGTTAATTTCTACAGTAAAAACATGTTTGCAAATCACTTTTGATTCAATAATCAGTCTGTTTTCATAAAAGACAAGAGAATATGTACTGCTGGAAGGCTGAAATTCCAAGGATTTGAATGTATTAGCACGATATCCAGCCTTTCTCAACTTGCAACTGGGGCCAATATCAGTATTGGCCATCCCCATGTGAATATTTTATAATCAGGAACTAGAAATCAGAAGAAAAGACAAATGCCATTAATTTCAAACAATTTTAAGGAAAAATTATATATTGGGATTATGGAATATATACAGTGGGTCAGGCTTTCCCAACCCTGGTCCTCAGGGGGCCAGAGTTCTGCAGGTTTTAGATGTTTCTGTCTTCCAACACACCTGATTCTAATGATCAGGATCGTTATGAGGCCAAATTATAGTTGGTGATAGGGGTGTTAAAAAAAAATCGATTCGGCAATATATCGTGATATTACATCACGCAATTCTCGAATCGATTCAATAGGCGGCCGAATCGATTTTTATTTAAACGTCCATTTTTGATGGAAAAATATTCAAGAAAATGTCTTAATTAGGGTTAGGGTTCACACCTTAAAGGAACACTTTACTTATTGATCCATTTTTAGCAGCAAAAAGTTGCTACTTTTTCAATAATTAATTTGGTGACGTGATTATTTTTTTATGTACATTTAATAACTTTTAAACCGATGTTAAAATGAATCGAACGCCGGCATGTTTGTTACACGTGACTAAATAACCCGGATGTTTACGTCACTAGTGTGTAAACGCTACACTATGGAAGCACTATGCAACGCAGCCGTGCATCTAGCGTCAAACCCGGAAGGATTAAACCTTATCGCTTCGATCCAACACGACAAAATAACCCTACCGAAGGAAAGTCTGCCTTGGATGTGAAAGTTGTGGCGCCAGATGGTCTTTTCGGGCACAAAATAAACTTTAACGAACGAGTGAATCAGGCGGGGGGGTGGTGCGGGAGCTGCACAGGAATGGACAATCCGCTAATGAATGTGTGCTGGCTGGAAATGAAAGAACTCGAGGATCGGTTCCTTGCGGACAATCTCAACTGCCAATATCCAACAGGTAAAGTGACACACAGCACGAGCAATGCAAAACGTGTGGAACTGACGAACTATTTCAGGAAAAAGAAAAAATAGTAAAATTAAATGTATCATCGTTACAGCGCCCAACCTCCCCTAGCTGTTTTTTTTCTTTTCTTTTTTTGCGTAGCGTCCCGATGATGTAAACGAAAGGTTGCAAGAAGGTTGTGTATTAACCGTGTTTATTTATAGACAGAATGAAGTAAGGAAATGCGAGACGCCGTTACCTAGGCTGGTTACCACAGGAAGAACAGCGGGACAGAACACAAATGTAGTACGTCGCACACGACACATGATAATGACACTAATCCACATTCTATAAATTTTTTGGTAAAATAAGATTATGAACATGGTCAATTTGTGAAGTATAAACAACTTACGAGCTAATAAAACATAACGTCCTCGTCCCCGTACTTGACGATGTTCACACTCAAATGAATTATGAAATAAAACAGTCCGTGCAGTATAATAACGAATGCCCCCCCACCCCCTAAACATGCCTACCTTTCGCTTTAAATTTGCTTCGCTTCTCCGAGATCTTTCAGTGGCCGTAGGGAGACCTCGATTTGTGCCGGCTGTTGTGAGAGTGAAGGCTCCGTGTTGCTAGCAGTTGCGGAAGTAGCCGCCAGAGATCCTCCATCGGCTTGATTATTTCCCACGTCTGGTTCTTTAAAGATACTCGGTACTGCGTTGGGCTTTAGTATTAGGCGTGTGGCGTACCCCATCTCAAATTGTAACATATTTTCTTAGTCCTCATGCCTGAAATGTTCGCTGCGCGCACGCCTGCTTGTCCTTCGGGAGGTTGACAGCACTTAGCAAACAAACCATTGTCTACTCAAGTGTTTTTTTTTTTTTTTTTTTTTTTTTTAGGGGGGTCTCGCGGGTTTTTCCTTGCCGACGCCTTGCAAAATTTTGCAATGCACAAAGGCATAAGTGACAGTTTGTGTCCTCCTCGTTGTTATGTCTGCGTGAACTACTGTTCGCCAAGCGAGTATACACACTTGTTACGTCACCACTCGGGGGCGTTCCAACACGGAAGTACTTCTATGTTGAAGAAAAGTTAAATAAATCAATATAAGGGTGTATTCTTCAGCTCTTATGCATTTTTCGTAGCTAAACTAACTATTTACTGCCGATCAAGCCATACATGTAAAATTAAAGGAGCCTTCCTTTAATCATGGAAACATGTTATATTAATTAATGAAACATTAAGCACAAACATATTTTATTTCAAAGCCGTTCAAATATGAAACTGATTACAACCTGTTTGTTAAATACAGTGGCTCACAGTTATGACTGAAGTTTCAGATAAATAAATAATACATTTTCGTACAAATCTTAATAGTGTACATGTACAAGTTTACTGAATAGTATTTTCTAAATTTGAGTAAAAAAAAAATAAAAAATCAACAATCGACTTATAAATTCGTATTGGGATTAATCGGATCGAATCGTCAGGTACGAGGCAATTCACACCCCTAGTTGGTGCAGTAGCTTACCTTTAGTGAATCTAAAAGAATGGCAAACTAGGATTTTGCTCACCTTTTTGACCTTAGCCTGCTCCTTTTCAGACTCCTTCTCGGCCTTTTTGGCGAGTCTCTCCAGCTGTTTGGAGGTGAACTAGTAACCAAAGAGAAACATGAGCAAGACATTAATGTACATATGCCAGTTTTTTTTTGTTTTTTTTCCTCGAAATATTGAATACATACCTTTAACTGGAAAAGTGTGTCTGTGGAAAGACAAATTGGCTAAATTAGGATATCATACAAACAGGACAGTCTGGCATTTTAAATGCCATTGCACGACAACTAAAGGGAAATTAATCATAAAATAATTATTTCACTTTTAAATTAGAACTGACTGAACTGAACTGAACCCTATTTAATCCCTCAGAGCCCCTCGTGTTTTTGCGCGAGAAGGTTCTGAGAGACTGTGTTCTGGTTCCCATCCCCTCTTATACTTGGGGTCAGGGATGGTGTCAACGTCCTCCGTCCCCCTTGTCAGCGATGACACAGCACTGTGTATCTTCTCGTTTTTTGATGGACTTGTGTTTTCTGTATGTAGACACATATCGGCATAGTATTTTTTTTGTTTGTTTTTAAGACAACCCTTAGAATTTTTGCCACCGGTGGAACGTCTGCATGAGAACAGGTTTTCATGTAAACGTATTTTCTAGAACAACAAATACAGCTGAGACCAATTTGGGCACCCAGGCACCCCAATTTCTCAATAGTAGGAGGTTGCACCAGTGTGACCAGCCTTTCGAGGGGTAGGAGAGGAAAGGTATTAGTGACCCTGAATACCTGTGTAGTCTGTTATGTCAGTGCATTTTTTTGTGAACAGAGTGAGTCTATTATTCCTATTTTTATTTATTTTTATGTATCTATTATATTCCTTTACATTTTAATTTAAAAAATACCTCAACAATGTTATTTATCATGATAGTTTTTGGGAAAGCATATAGTTAAAAAAATGTGTTTTTAAGACAGGCCAAGATGAGTGACCACACACATCAAATAACTGGGGATGATAAGAACCACTGAAAACTTCTTGAATGGTGCCCACTGCCCTACATGTTCAAAAATCCTAACCAACATTGACCACTTCAACCACCAATACTAGTTTTGAGTAAGATACATGTAGTTGTCTTGGGGAACTGTGATTAAAATAAATAACTATGATGACCACATTTTTAGTTAATCATCTACCAGTTAATAATAATATTGCCGAAAAAGATCGGTAGCAATTCTGTTTAAAAAGAGGAGTCAACGTAAAAAACTGCAGTGTTGAATGCAATGCAGTGAAACATTTGGGTGCACCTCCAAGGTGTATTTGTGGATGAGTGGGCACGTGCGTTTTTTTTTCCTGAGAAGTCAAACAGTTTTCAAGATATTCACACACGTTCCAAACATCTTTTCAACTAAGAGACAATGTAGCTGACTCCTTTGATTGGTAACAAGTTTGTCAGACACCCCCCGCGCCCGATTTGTTCTACTGCTACTACTTCTACACCACAGCAGCAGAATATCTTCCAGTCAGACAATGAAAACGCTATTAACTCCAAATCCATCCTTTGTTATAAAGTAAACCAATCAGCAGTTCATTCTTGAAATGTTTCCATCTTCACTGCTTGACGTGGTTGTGGAGTGCCCAGAGCTTGCTCCGAAGCACTCTTTTGTGGCAACCTGAATAACCGTACAGCACTTATGAAAAACACTCCTGAGTCTCTGAATGGTTGGAGTGGCGCAGAGTGCGCTTGGAGTATATTTCCAAACGCACTCATAGAATATGAGGAGATGGCACTCTTTCTAATTTTTGAGCGTGTAGGAGATGAACACTGGCTTAAGTTGTGAACCCCCACCCAGCAACTTTCAACCATGTTTTAAACAGTCAGACTGTGATTCATTCACAGCCCTACTTTAAAAAAAAAAAAAAGAAAAAAAAGAAAAGAAAATCCCTCATAATCTTTAAGGATTTATATGCACCTCTAGAATGTTATTTCAATAATGTGGTGATACAATTTTTTTTTATACCAGTACGAATACTTTTACTCGTAAAAAGTCACTGATACCGCTAGTACTTCTGATACATCAAATTTCCCCATGACAAAAAACGCATGCAATCTCCAATAACAGAGTTGCTATGGAGGATGCAGCACAGGTGGCACAAGTCCGCCTGCACTGGAAAAAACTGGTTCATCTGGTTGTCTCAATATACAGGAATGGGGTGTAGGGCTGGGCGATATGGCCAAAAAATAAAATCTCGATTTTTGCAATCATTCAGGACGATTACGATTTTAACCTAATAAATCCAACAAACGTTTACTTAAAGGTTTCATTTATTCAAAAATAATTCCTGTGCAAAATGTTCAGACACCAGTAACGTATACTGATTCTAGATTAGTTTTAAAATAATCTTAACATTCATAGTTTGTGCTTAAATGCCACAATTAAGTAGTTGGTAGCTAATGTCCATATATCTTGTAAACCACCCATCCAACATTCTGCCACTTGTGAAACATTACAACACATAAAAGCATTCGGATGTAACAGAACATAAAAACAACAGCTTTTAATCATCCAGAAGACAAAACTCGATTTCACGATTTAGCAAATTTTCAACGATTTGATTTTTTAAAATGACGATGTATCAAATTAATTCGATTTATTGCCCAGCCCTAATGGGGTGCCTTTTTTCCTTGCAGGAGCCTTAAACAAGCAACAACCCTCCTCCTCCCCCCCCAAAAATTGACAAATTATTTAAAAAGACAATCAATTGCGCTCAATTTGGTGATTGAAATCTCTATTCATTGAAACGCATTGGAATCTGGATTGTCGAATTTGATTTGTGAGTATTATTTTGATTTTAAAATGTGTTGAAGTTGACTCTAACAACCTGTGTGGTTGGTTAGATGACTTGACAACATAACTTTTTTCCCCTTTCTAGTTCCTAATCGAAAAAGGACCACAAGAGGGTGTCCGATGTGGTATGCTGATACAAATACCTGGTATTTGGCCCATCCCTAAAAATATTAAAACTGTGTGGCGTTAATTTAAACAAACACTTGTTCATTTATCCTTTTCAACATTTTATGACGAAATTATGCAGAAACTCCAAGGCTTCACATACGTTTTCGTCCCACTCTCCACATTACATCAATAAATATTTGTATGATTTTTAATTCCTGGCGTCGTCAATTGTCTGCACTACAGGAGCATGGAAGAGATTCATTGCAAATGTTTACGTGTGATGTTTGTCGATGCGACAACTTCACAAATAACTCTGCTCATAACTTTCTTAAAAAGAACAGACTCGGGGAGCCAAGGTTAAGACATTAACGAAAGTTTATACATCATCTGGCTCCTTGTCATTATTGGAAACAAGCTGTAATGACATGAAATGCTAACACGGCATCTTTGCTAACTGTCTTTCCAAGCTAACAAAGATAAAATCCTTATGTGTGTCAAAATAGTTGTGTTCCTGTGAAGGTTAAAACTATAAACTGTTAAATAATAACCTACCGTCCATGTCGAAACGTAAGCCTAATTATTTCTTGATGAAAAACAACCGCCTTGAATTGTTTAGCTTTACCCAGTACTGTACACTACAACACTTCCTGGGCTAAAGGTGACGTAATCATCTTCTTCGCTAGCGTGCATCACGTTCGTTTGCTTCATTTTGTGGAGTAATACTGCCACCTAGTGTCAACAGAAAATTTCCCTTTGGGTCCTCCTTCTTTGGCTTCGGTGCCCCACGCATAGGCAGACAGAAAGAGAGGCACAGACGTCATCGAGCTGTGGGGAAAATCGTGCCTTGTCAGCTCCGTAACTACGTCTAACAAAACACAACATCGACCTGCGTAAGTGCTCACCAGCATAACGTCAGTCTCTAAAAATAATGGCGAAATAATAACTACTAATGCTTAAAACGGCTACACAAGTCATTGTCATACATCATTCAATTCTACCCTTGGACGTTAAAAGGGTAATTGACTCATTGAGCCATTTTCAGCAGTAAAAAGTTAATATTTTGTTCAGAATACATTTGATAACATCATTATTTTTTTTATCTACAATTAACACCTTTAAAACACTTTTTTTCCCCCACTTGCTGTCGACTGAAGATGACATCACCTGTGTTGAGGAACAGATAATGACCAATCACGGCTCACCTGTTTTCTGGTTTTGGTCAGCTCTTGAAATCTTCCACAATCACATTCACCAAATACACCAAAATGTAAACCATACAATTAGAAATTAAAGCTAATCCAATAGAATCATGAAGGTACTTTCACATTGTGGCGCTTCCTGAATCAGAAAACAAGCGAAACAACTGACATATAGGCTACTATTTGCACAATATGCATGGCATGCTAAAAATTTAATAGCCCATCATTGTCAAAGCAATGCATGGTGTATACTAAAAACATTATTTAAAAAAATACACAATAGCCTATACATATAAAATATTACAAGTAGGAATATTATTCATAAATAAAAGAAGATTAATCATGTAAACATATAATACATAACATATCACACACATGCATATGTATTTTGTTGTACATATGTATTTTTTTCAAATTAGGCTATATTCGTATTTGTATGCTCATTAATTCATTAAAATAAAATAAAAATAAAAAAATCAGAATGCAATTTTAAAATCATTGAACAGAATAGACCCTTCCAGTGTGACATCACGTTGAATTGCCCCCCTTGCGGTGGAGGGCAGGGCATCAATGCGAGTTTATTAGAAAACAATCAGTGTGACCTAGAAAATAGGTCAAACAGTTAATAAATCAGCGGCCAGTGTTATGGTGAACTTGTGCGCGGCCGTCAGATGCATGGCTCAAATAGAGATGAGATCATTCTTTCGGCTGCCGGCAGCGATTCTAAACCAGGCGGAAAACAGTGAGGAGTAAAAGACGAACACGGTGGCTAGCGCGACTGCGAGCGAAACTACGACGCAACTGCTTTGCACCCACAAAAAGTACGAGGATATGCTCAGATCATTTTATATCAGGTAGTTTTTCTCTTTTTCATTGCCAGTTGGTCATAATATTAACCTCTGATTAAGATGTAATGAATGTGCCATATTATCTTTAGTGTAACAATCATTCATACTTGTTTTGCATAAGTATTCAAATAATTTTGAACAAAAAGTTAACGATTTAACACGATTATCACAATTACCACTTTAACTCGGGCTTGATTTCTGCTGAGTAATGTTTAGTAAACGTGTTTGTTAGCAGCTAGCAAGCTAAGATAGCTCGAAGACTTCGATATACAGCAAGATGAGTATATCCGGACACAAACCATTTCATGAATGACAATTTACACCATGAAAGTAGTGATCGACATACGGTTTATCTTAAGCTTCCACTTTCACTTTTCCCTCCAACAAAATTCCTTTTTTTTTTTTTAAGCTCACCGCTCCAAACGACTAGTTTCAATGATTCGCAGTAATGTAGTGTCCTCCTCGGGATGTTTTTTGTGACACTTGACATATTTCCCACCTTTTAAAGGTGGGTTCAAGGATATTTCTGTGGCCGCGTCTTCCGGCTGGATCATCTTAATGATTGTTTCTCGATCCTGTCAATCAATATGCGTAACGACGTCGTGCGTGCTCGTTCCTAGCCTCGCATGCGCACTTCGAGTGTTTGTAGCAAGTAGCTAGCTTCGTGTAGTGACTCTCTGTCTGTCAGAAGAAACTTGCCGCAAGAAGTGGAAGGACCTGCGGGACACATTACAGAGAGAAAACGGAAGGTGGAAGGAGTGGAGCGGAAGGGGCCGACGCCAACGGTGGAAAGTAATCTGCGGTCTTGTCATTTCTCGACCCCTACTTAAATCCAAGAGACAACAGTGGTAACATGGGGTTGGGGGTCGAGGAAGACAGGACCGCAGATGAAGGGGATCCTGAGGCAGCAGTAGCCGGCCCATCGGGGACCTACAGAGGAGGTTCATCACAGAAACCGCAAAATGATTGGAATGACCTTTTTAAATGAATGTCATTTTCGATCCTGCGCGAGATGCGGCTTGTGATGTGATGTAAAGCTATTTTCAGTCACTTGTTTCATAATTAACTATCCAGAGTTGCTATTTAGATATGAAAGGAGCTGCAATTTTATTTGTTAATTACTCAGTTATACCATTTAGATGAAGTTCAAAATGAGGAGGAATGTGAGCCGGAGGATGCCCCTTTCTCCCAAGAAAGTCAAAGATCGCCATGTTTAGAACACAAAAGTGAGCCTCATGCCCAGCCGTGAATTCGTGTCTAGAAGATAAAAATCCAAACCCACACAATTTTGATTCATATTCACAAGAAAACATTCTAACCTACAAAATTTGAATTTGTACCCAAACAATTTTTATTTGTACTCACGGGGAAACACTTAAATTATTACTACAAATTGCTAATCATGCATTTGTCTTTTGTCCATATGTTACTCCATAGCTCAATGCTGCTGATAGGGTCTAGCTGAATGATACTACACCTAAAGTATGGAATCACCAGTCTTGGAGGAGCACTCACTCGGACGTTTTATTCTGTAGATCAAACTCAGATAAAAAGCATGAAACAGCCATAAGGTCATTCCAAAGTGCAACATCTTGGCTTTCAGAAACACTAAAGGAAATGAAGAAAAAACATTGTGATGGTCAGTAAATGTTACTTTTATAGCGCAAGTGCAGGGAAATAAATATGGAATCACTCAATTCTGAGGAAAAAAATTTGGAATATGGAAAAACAGACAAAAAAAACCAAAACACATCACTAGTGTTTAGTTGCACCACATCTGGCTTTTATGACAGCTTGCAGTCTCTGAGGCATGGACTTGATGAGGGACAAACAGTATTCTTTATCAATCTGGTGCCAACTCTCTAAGATTGCAGTTGCCAGATCATCTTTGCAGATCGGAGCCTTGCTGTGGACCATTTTTTTTTTTCAATTTCCACCACAGGTTTTCTATTGGGTTGAGATCTGGGCTATTTGCAGGCCATGACATTGACTGGATGCATCTTTCTCCAAGGAATGCTTTCACAGTTTTTTCTCTGTAGCATGATGCATTGTCATCTTGGAAAATGATTTCATCACCCTCAAACATTTTTTCAATTGAAGGGATCAGAAAGCTGTCCAAAATGTCAAAGTAAATTGTGCATTTATCAAAGATTTAACCACAGCCATCTCCCCAGTGCCTTTGCCTGACATGCAGCCCCATATCATCAAGGACTGTGGGAATTTGGATGTTTTCTTTAGGCAGTCCTCTTTGCAAATCTCACTGGAACGGCACCAAACAAAAGTTCAAACGTTATCACCTTTTGTCCAATGCAGATTCGTGACTCATAATTGAAGATAACCTTCATCCAGTCATTCACAGTCCATGATTGCCTCTCCTTAGCCCATTGCAGTCTTGTTCTTTTTTGTTTAAGCGTCAATGATGGTTTCCTTTTCGCGTTCCTGTATGTAAATCCCATTTCCTTGAAACCATTTTGCACAGTTCTGACACATAGATTGACTCCAGCTTGCTCCCATTTATTCTTGATTTGTCTTATTGTGCATTTTCTGTTTTCAAGACATATGGCCTTTAGTTGTTTGTCTTGACGCTTAGATGTCTTCCTTGGTCTACCAGTACGCTTGACTTTAACAACCTTCCCATGCTGTTTGTACTTGGTCCAGATCTTCGATGCAGCAGACTGTGAACAGCCCACATCTTTGCCAACCATACGTGTAGAGTTACCTTCTTCGAGATGTTTGATAATCCTGTCTTTGGTCTCAAGAGACATCTCCCTTGTTGGAGCCATGATTATTGATTATCCACTTGGTCCAGCAGCCCTCCAAGGTGGATTACTGCACTGTTTTTAACTGCTGACTAACGAGCAGATGTAATTTGAGGCAGGTGCCCAATTAAGGAAAGGAAATTGAGTACTCAAAATGGAGTGATTTCATATTTTTTCCCTCAGAATGGAGTGATTACATATTTATTTCCCTGCACTTGCTCTATGAAAATAACACTTACTGACCAGCACAATGTTTTTTCTTCATTTCTTTTAGTGTTTCTGAAAGCCAAGATGTTGCACTTTGGAATGACCTTAAGGCTGTTTCATGCTTTTTATTGGAGTTTGATCTACAGAATAAAACGTCTGAGTGAGTGCTCGTCCAAGACTGGTGATTCCATAATTTTTGCTTGGGGTTGTATTTAGTAACGACTTTGGGACTTTATTCCGCACATTTTGTTTGTTCAGTTGCGTTGTTCTGTGCCATGTATAATTTTGTTTTGGCATTTGCAGGTAAAAAGAGGCCAAAGACGCGCCACGTTGAGAACAGGGAAAAGGATATAGAGGAGCAACTCCTGCTGCAACAATGTGGCTCCACTGCTCCTTCACTCTCCCAAGACGAGATATTTTTACAAAACCTGCTTCCTCTCCTGCAAAGGGCGCCACCAGGAAAAAAGGAGGGCATTAAGTTCCAAGCTTACAAATTAATATATGAAGCTAGACAGTAGGACCTTTGCAGGGGAGGAACCAGCCTTTGTTATAATTTTATTTCTACCTTTTATGAAATCATTCGATGAATGCACTTTTGTTTAATTCTTTAAGAAATCAAACAGTGGAACCTTGAGTTACGAATGGCCCTTTTTACCAACTTTACAAGTTGCGAGGGGGAGTTTTGGTCTAAAATGGACTCTGTAAGTTGTCCTACCCCTTCTCACGTAAAGTCAAAGCAGAATAAGCATTTGTTTGTTTAGTGTGATATTTTCTTTTCCATATGATACATATTCACTTACACACCAATTAAAATAGGAAAAAGTATATTAATGTAGTTTAGGGGCTGCAACGGTTTAATCAAATTTCAAAGAGCAAAGTTACCTCCACCCCGCGACCCTTGTGAGGAATAAGCGGTCAAGAAAATGGATGGATGGATGGAAGTTACCTCCAATCTAATAGATAGATAGCTAGATAAATACTTTCTTAATCCCCGTAGGGGGAAATTTAGTTGTCCAGCAATAGCATCAGGAAAATAAATAAACAATAAAAACATACATCTCAAAAGTACTCAATGTATAAAAGAAAAGAAACCCGACAGTTTACATCAATATTAATTATTATAAAAACGGATAGCAGCTGGAATAAAAGATCTCTTAAAACGCTCGGTTCTGCAGAAGATGAGCAGATCTATTGCTCCTTTGAGCAGAAAGTGTCTTCTTGTGCAGCGGATGCCTCATGTTGTTGAGGATGGCCTGCACCTTTCTCCCCAAGCACCTGTCCACCACTTCCACCACTGAGTCTAATGACTCCCCAACCACAGACCCTGCCCGCTTAACTATTTTGTCCAGTTTGTTGTGGTTTCTGATTTAGATGTTATTGCCCCAGCAAACAACAGCATAAAAAAGAACAGCAGCAACAACAGACTGATAAAACATAGTCAGCATCAAATTGCACACATCAAAGGATTTCAGCCTACGCAGAAAAAAAGAGCCTCGTCAAACCTTTTTTTTTTTAATAAAGGTGCTCTATATTGATGTTCCAGTCCAGTTTGTCATCCAAGTGAACACCAAGATATTTGTATGTATGTACACGTTCCACGTCCTGTCCATATATGTTGATTGGTTGGAAAATGTTCTTATTCTTACCAAAATTAATAATCATATCTTTGGTTTTGCTTATATTCAGAATAAGTGAGCTTTTAGTGCTCCAGTCACAGAAGGCAGTGATCAAATCCCTGTACTCCCCCTCCTGACAGTTCTTGACACAAGCGACAATGGCTGTGTCATCTGAGTACTTTTGAATGTGGCAATTGTCCAAATGATGTTTGATATCAGCCGTGTAAAGAGAGAAAAGGAAGGGGCAAGTACAGTTCCCTGTGGAACACCAACATTGCTCACAACAGAGTCCGAGGTAATGTTATTGCCCAACTTCACAAACTGAAACCGGTCCGTGAGGTAGCTGTGTATCCATGTAATGAATGTTGACTCCACCCCCAAGCCCTCCAGTTTATGTTTGAGGACATCAGGTTTAATAGTGTCAAATGCACTTGAAAAATCAAAAAACTCACATATCCAGCTGATACATCCAGGAAGGAGTAGGTCCAGTGCAACAAATAAAGAATGGCATCATCCACCCCGATTCCCTCCTGATAGGCAAACTGGAGTGGATCCTGTGCATGCTGTACCTGAGGTCTGAGGTAGCGCAGTACAAGCCGCTCCAGCGTCTTCATGATATAGGAGGTCAAGGCCACAGGTCTGAAGTTTTTTTTTATTTTTTATTTTTATCTCAGATGCATGTGCTTCTTTAGGCACAGGTACGAGACAAGGTGTTATAATAACGTTTCAACTTACAAATGAGGTCACGGAACCAATTAGGTCCGTAAGTTGAGGTACCACTTTAAAGCCCTTAGAAAATGTGCCTTGTGTCATGATGGATATTTTGTACAGTTTTGATGTTTTGTCTGCATTGCTGCTTTCCACATTAAAAATGCCACCATGTTCCAAGATCCACTAGAATTGCGGCTTTATTACCTCAACATCATTGATAAAGCTGATGTGATTATATATATGTGTGTGTGTGTGTGTGTGTGTGTATATATATATATATATATATATATATATATATATATATATATAGCTTGATCACTGTATTAGTACTGCTGATGCTCATGCTAGCATTAGTTCTATGAAGATTGAATATGGAACATCTATGTATGACCATGTACCTCTTCTTATGTCTATTGAGTGTGAGAATCTTCCAGAGTTGTTGACGTATATAATTTTAGTTATCTATGTAGATTCATGCCCCATCCCTGTAAAAGGCCACCTGGTTTGACCCAAACTTGCTCTGACACATTTTCCTTTCTTCTGACCCAGCAGACATATGTAGGGGTTTTCCGATCACGTGTGCTCTGGCTGGCCTTGAAGGCATCCTGTGAGATAGGGGTTTTCCGAACACGTGAGCTACACGTGCTACACGTGAGTGAGTGAGCCAAGGCCAGGTGCAGGCCATAAAAATGTCTTGTCCGCAAGATTTATGAGCAGGAAGGTACACATGAGCTTGCGTAACCATGAAGTTCATGCAGAGGTCAGCTTTAAATTAGGCCAAAGGTTGCGAGCCTAAGTTTACGTGGAGTAACAGTGCCCCCGATGGTCACAAAATAGTACTGCACCAAGTTAAACTCCTATCTTGCATTGCACTCTAGTGGCCAAAGACATTCATATGAATAATTAGGCTAATTTGTAGGAGTGGACAAATTTTGTAGTGGCCCAATACCGTTAGCTACCTTAAGATGTTACGCCCAAGGAAAAAGTTTGGGGGTGGATTCTAGTCAGGCTATATAAACCAGTGCATCCCGTTGTCCGACGGATTTCTGATCCCTTCTGGCCAGAATATATGTCTTGTTTGTATGTCTGTGTCAAATAAATCTCTTTGTCTACAGCTTGAATCTCGGCCCGGCACTCTGTTACTTTTTTCTTCTAGATGCTGAGTTGTTGAACTTCTCCTTTAAAGCGAATACTCTTGGAGAGGACAGTCGGCGCCCCCCCCCCCCCCTCTTTTAGCTATATGTTTTAGGAGCTGTTTGTCCCACGGTATTTTACCAAATAATATGTTAGCGGTTACCCTGGTTCCTGTTATTAAGGATAAGGCAGGTAAAGTGTCAAGTCTGGATAATTACAGACCGATTGCTCTGGCCAGTGTACTCTCTAAAGTACTGGAGAAAATATTATTGGACAGATTAAATCCATATCTTGTTAGTACTAACAACCAATTTGGTTTTAAGTCCAAACATAGTACAGATTCATGTATTTATTCTCTGAAAGAAATGATTGATACGTACAGAAGGGCAAACTCCTCTGTTTTAGTTGGTTTTATTGATGCCTCTAAGGCTTTTGATAGGGTTAATCATTATAAATTGTTTTGTAAATTGCATAAAAGAGGAGTACCTAAAACTATAATTAGGATTCTGGCATTCTGGTACGCCAATCAGAGTAAGCAGGTTAAATGGGGGAGAGCGACCTCTGCTCAGTTTGGTGTTGGGAACGGAGTTCGCCAAGGAGGGATTCTTTCTCCAGTTTTGTTTAATGTGTATATGGATGATATGTCAGAGCAACTTGGGCAGTGTAATACTCGCTGCATGTTTGGCAACACTGTGGTCAACCATCTTATGTATGCAGATGACCTTGCTATTATGTCACCTAGTAGTGCAGGGTTTCAACAACTGCTAAATATTTGTTCTGACTATGGTGTAAAATTTGATATTAAATATAATGCAAAGAAGAGTGTGGTGCTGATTTGCTGGGCAAAGGGGGATAAGGACCTTAGATTCCCATCTTTCTCCCTGTCTGGACATGTGTTAACTGTGTGTAGTAAAGTTAAGTATCTTGGACACATCATTACAGATCTGTTGTGCGACGATGATGACATGTACAGGCAGCGTCGCATGTTGTACGCACAAGCTAATATGTTGTGTAGAAAGTTTTATTGGTGTTCTGACCTTGTTAAGGTAAACCTTTTTAAAACATTTTGTACACCTTTGTATACTGCTCCTTTGTGGGCAAGGTTTAAAAAAGTAAGCCTCTACAAGCTTCAGGTTTCTTATAATGATGCTTTTAGGATTCTTTTAAATAAGCCCAGGTGGAGTAGTGCTAGTGAGTTGTTCTGTACAGCCAGAGTTTACTCATTTGAGGGTTTAATAATGAGGCACTTGATGTATGGATTTATGTGTAGGCTAAATGGGTCACAGAATGGCATCATACAGTTGCTGACAAATTCTAAGTTAAGTGCTGTACGATATGGATCCCATTTTTGGTCATATTGGCACAATTGTCTCATCTGTTGAGGTGTAAATTCGCTTATTTTATCTTGTTATTTTTATTATTATTATTATTATTATTTGTATTTTTTTTTAAAAATCCTTTCCTGTTTTATATGTTACGTGTGTTTGTTATGTGGACCTGAGTCTGATCAATAAACGTGATAATATATATATATATGTATATATATATATATATATATATATATATATATATATATATATATATATATATTAGGGCTGTCAAAGTTAAAGCGCTAATAGATTAATTAATCACAGAAAATTGTCGCATTAATCACGTATTAACGCAGATTAATCGCACTTTTTTTCGCCCGCACTTGAGCCTTTAAACGCAACCGCGGACGGTTACATTGAAAGCTGCGCAGGTCAGTGATTAGGTCAATGCATGGCATTTCCAACGCCCGTTGTTCCAAAATGAGCAGGGTGACTCCAGTTGGTGTGATGGGTGGTAAATTTCACTTTAAAAAACTCCCTGACTGGACTTTAGATAAAACAAAAGTAATTTACATTTAATTAATTAATAATTGCTGAATTGCACCCAATTGATATGATGCTGTTATGTTTTGAGCAATACACGCATACATACAATTGCGTACATGTATTTAATCAATGTTTGCAAATGACATTCAGATAATAAAATGTGTTAATGTTAAAATATTACGGTATTTTGTATTTTATATCACGAGAGTAATTTAGCTGATTAACAGTCTTCCCTCGCTATAACGCGGTTCACTTTTCGCGGTCTCGCTGTATCGCGGATTTTTTTTTAAGTGCAATTTTGCATATTTTTTTACAGTAATGTGCCCATTTTATAAAATTTATGAAGGTTTGAACATTGCCAAAGTTTGAACAAGAGAGAAATGTGAGAACATGTAAATGCCTCAATGAGAAAAGTGTATAATTTGTGCGGTCGGGGATTTTAGAGCCTTAAAACATTTATAAGATTTGTAAAACATAAAGCTAACTACTTCGTGGATTTCATTTATTGCGGGTATTTTTTGGAACCCCAGCGGAAAACGAGGGAACACTGTATATATATATATATATATATATATATCCATCCATTTTCTTGACCGCTTATTCCTCACAAGGGTCGCGGGGGCTGCTGGCGCCTATCTCAGCTGGCTCTGGGCAGTAGGCAGGGGACACCCTGGACTGGTTGCCAGCCAATCGCAGTATATATATATATATATATATATATATATATATATATATATATATATATATATATATATATATATATATATATATATATATATATATATATATATATATATATATACTGCGATTGGTTATATATAATAATGGATGTATATATATATATATATATATATATATATATATATATATATATATATATATATATATATATATATATATATATATATATATATATATATATATCCATCCATCCATCCATTTTCTTGACCGCTTATTCCTCACAAGGGTCGCGGGGGTGTTGGAGCCTATCTCAGCTGGTTTTGGGCAGTAGGCGAGGGACACCCTGGACTGGTTGCCAGCCAGTCGCAGGGCACGCACGCACACACACCCTCGTACATATATCTTTGAGAGGACATCCATTGACATAATGCATTTCCTAGGCCCTTACCCTGATCTCAACCATAATCCAATTCAAACCTAAACTCTAAAACCAAGTCTTGAACCTCAAAAAGATGTCTTGAGTTGTGAGGACCGGCCAAAATGTCCTCACTTCACAAAAATGTCCTCATTCTGTTGGATAAATAAGTATTTTGGTCCTCACAATGTAGTATGTACAAGTACGCACGCACCCACACACCACTGCACACCCCCACACACACCACATGATGGGCATTGCCAACATCACTAGGACTGTAGTCCGCTCGTCTGCCATGAACACTGACAGGCTGGCCCTGCAGCGCGGGTCCCAGCTCAACGCACAGGCATGGAAGTCAATGGAAACAACTCAATCTCCCGGAGCCGGGATTTTGACGGCTTGCGCTCTCACAATCACGTAATCGCCTAATATGGTTATTACTCGTTTTCAGTAGCTAATAAAGCCCCTCTCTTGCTTTTCTGAGGCAGATGGGTGTAGTTTCTCAGGTGGAGTTTTATTGATTTCGATTATCAGGCTTGTACTGTCAAAAATGTGATGTTTGGTCAAGATGGCGGGCGGGCCAGCAGCTTACATGGCAGCTGCTCCTGCTCGGTCATGTTCGGCAAAAACCTGAAATTTACAGGACCATAGCAAACTAATAGTGGAAGATGAACTTTTAAATGTCCTTGCTGTGAAATTTATAACGTTGAGCCAGGATGCACTTGTTATTCTGGCAGTTAACACATTTGACTGAGTCCGTTGAGGCTTACAAGAAGGTGTTGTTTGAGGTGTGCCGAACAACTCTGCACAATATAGTGCATAGAGGTGGGCAGATAGACATTAACGTGAAGAGTTGTCTGAAAGTACGCAAGGAATGTGGGGAAGATGTACCGCATTTTGTTTCACCCTATTCGTAGGCTTTGCCCCCCGTGACATTCACTAGCATGGATGTACAGTATGCAGTGATAGTCTGCTCAAGAAAATGGAGCAGCTACATGCTTCCCTGTACGGAAGCGTATTGCATTCACTTGGGAAAAAAAAAAATCCTGTTTTTCTGACTAATTTTTTGGGGGAGCTTTGTTTTTTTGGAGTAATATTTTTTCTGTTTTTCTGAATATATTTTTTTTCTGTTTTACTGAATATTTTTTTCTGTCATAATTTTTTTTCCCTAAAAACAGAAAAAAAAATACTCAGAAAAACAGGGGGGGAATTATTTAAAAAAACAAACAAAAAAAATATTCCAAAAAAACAGAGCACCAACTTCTGTTTTTCAGAGTAATTTTTTTTGGACCTCAGAACTCCAAATGACTTGGTGCAGACCTGTATATATGACTGGATAGCCGATAGCCCATACACGCCAGTGCAAGCCGTTGAAGTCACAGGGCGACCATCTTGTTACGCCCACGTCGCAAGCAGACTGCTGTATAAACTATACGGTATACGTACAGATGAGACATATGCAGCTCGAGGCGGGATGGGGTGTTTGTTCCAGGGTGGTCACTAAGATGGCCGCCCTGTGACTTCAAAGGCTTGCACTGGTGTCGGCTCTCGGGTCAGGCCGGAGCCGGAAGGCTGGCCGCAGCGACACCTGTTCCAACACCTGTTGGCAGGCTGATGCACCAGGTCCCCTTTTGCGTTGTGAGTTGGAAGAAAAAGCGAGTCAGAACAAAAAATAGGCAGGAGTCCAAAGTCAAGCTGAACAAAAAGCGGCTTTATTGGCAAAAGCACACTGAGACCATTCAATTTGCGCAAATGGAAAAAATCTGACAATCTCAGGAAATGCAACAGTTTATAAAGCATCACCCATGGTACAAACTCTTTTCCTGATTGACTATCAAACCTGCCTGCCCACTTCACGCTTAGATCTTATTGGTAAGGGAAAGCCTTGGCCAAACCCACTTATTATGAGATGCAGTTTACTGAATGCTAATAGTATCCGCTTTTGACCACTAGGGGGTAGTGCGAGCTTAGTTTTGTGACTTCTGCTGGTATCCAATTGTTATAAAGTGGTCAGCAGATTATATGTCCCCCCCCCATTCTTGAGACCAGAAGTAGTAACAGGTTTTTACTGGTATCAAAAGGACTTATTCATACATAAAAAATAAGGCGACCTATCATTTACATTGTATGATCTAATAAATTTGCTAAAACTAACCTTTTGCAGACACCAAAGTAATGAGACCCTTGTCCTGAGCATCTTCCCGTCAGCTGACAGTTGTAAAATAATGAGATCCTTGTTCTGAGCATCTTCCCGTCAACTGACAGTTGTAAAGTAATTAAGATTCTTGCTCTGAGCATCTTCCCGTCAGCTGACGGTTGTAAACTTTCAGGATATCATTTGTTCATTAGCCCTTAAGCGTGAAGGAGCAGTTTTCCCAACAGTTGACCACAGTAAACTTGTGATTTCTTGTATTTTCAGCTGGCACCTTAGAGTTATGCAATTAAGTAAAATAAATGATTATAGGGTAACAAATACATGATTCCCTTTGTGACAAGTCAGGATACACACTGGCATTTAATTTCCTTAAGCTATTTAAACACAAGTAGCAATCATAAAGTTGTTTAGCATGAAAAGGGTTTCACTTGAACATTTGGCCTAGAATAGGTCAATAGTTATACGCAAAAGGAGGTGGATGATCTTAAAACAACTCAAATTAATTACATTGAAAACGGTAAAACCATGCAAACTGAAATGTACAAAATATGTGACAGTTTAATTATTTTAAATGATAAAATGGAATATTTAGAAGGACAGTGTAAAAGAAACAATCTGATTATTGATGGAATTGAAGAATCACCAGGAGAAACATGGACTGACACCGAAGATAAAGTAATGAAACTATTCAGAGACAAATTACAATTTCAGGAGAAGATAGAATTGGAGCGTGTGTATCGGACTGGCAAACGGGAAACTGGGAGGACCAGACCCAGGACAATTACAGTTAAATTTGAAAAATACAAAGATAAAACAAAAATTCTACAAAAAACAAAACATCTTAAGGGCACAAACATATACATAAATGAGGATTTTACTGATATTGTTCGAAAAAAACGGAAAGAACTTATACCAGAAATGAAAGCAGCACGGGAAAGAGGAGAGATTGCCTACCTAAAATACGACAAGCTTATAATTCATCCCCGTACAAGCACACCCAGACACTTGCACCAACACAACTCATCAATAAAATGAAGGAAGACACAATACACTTGATGACGAAAAGTTGACAAATACTAGAATGGAAAATCTATACCCAAACACAAAAAAATTACAAATATTTGATTATACGGAACATAAGACATCTGATCCAGAAAATGGCATTGACCCAGATAAATTTTTATGTAGTAACAACTATGACCTTGCCTGCGAGTACCACACTAATGAGCAATTCAATGTAAATGTAAGTAAGGATTTTCGTGCATTCTCAATCATACATTTTAATAGTAGAAGTCTATATAAAAACTTTACAGAAATTAAAAAATGCTTGAGTAAAATAAATAAATTCCAAATTATAGCCATATCAGAGACATGGCTTGATAATGAGAAAATAAGCGATATAGAAATGGAAGGATATGAATTGTTTACAATGAATAGGGAAAACAGAAGGGGAGGAGGAGTTGCAATATATGTTGATAAGGTTTTCAAATGTAGTAAAATTGAACATCTAACTACTACTGTGGATAATGTAATGGAATGTGTAACTATTGAAGTTCATATAAAAAATATGTCAAACGTAATTATAAGTTGTATATATAGGACACCAGGATCATGTCTTGATACATTTAACGATAAGTTAACAGATATCCTTAGTTATACAAATGATAAAAAATTGCGAATATTGTGTGGTGATTTTAACATTGATTTATTAAATCCTAATGGACATCAGAAAACAACTGATTTTATAAATATGATGTATAGTAATAGTTTATTTCCTGTTATTATAAAACCTAGTAGAATAACAATCGATACAGCTACACTAATTGATAATATATTCACGAATAAAATTGACCTTAAAATAGAAAGTGGACTCCTTATTAATGATATAAGTGATCACCTCCCGATTTTTGCAATTTTTTATGATTATTTTGATAAAAAAATGAAGCCGATTACTTACACATTTGAAACTAGAGCAAGAACAACACGCTCCATGGCTGCCTTTAAGTTGGATTTAGAGAAACACAACTGGTCTGAGGTTTATTCAAATAACGATCCTGATATTGCATATAGTGAATTTCAGTCAACCATTATTTCTCTATATAATAAACATTGTCCATTAATTAAGATTACAAGAAAGTATAAAGGTCCAAATAAGACATGGATGACGAAGGGGATACAGAATGCATGTAAAAAGAAAAATAATTTATATAAAAGATTTATTAAATTGAGAACTGTGGAAGCTGAAACAAAGTACAAGATCTATAAAAATAAATTAGCAAATATTATTCGAATAAGAAAGAAAGATTATTACTATGAATTATTAGAACAGAATAAAAGCAATACACAAGAAATATGGAAAACACTAAATCATGTAATTAAAAAAAGTTCTAAAAAAACAAATTTTCCACAATATTTTATAAAAGATAACGATATGGTAATTGATGAAATTTCTGACATAGCTAATAATTTTAATGAATATTTAGTTAACGTGGGCAGCAACTTGGCAAACAAAATCCCAGAGCCAAGAAACAAACGTGAAATAGATAAGAACATTGTAAATAATTCATCCACTATGTTCCTTAATGGTGTTAATGATATTGAAGTATTAAATGTTGTGAAAACATTAAAAAATAAAAAGTCTACTGACTGTCTTAACATTGATATGACATTAGTAAAAAGTATTATAGAATATATTGTACAACCTTTTACATATATTTGTAATTTATCATTTAAAACTGGTATATTTCCATCAAAAATGAAGATAGCCAAAGTCATTCCTGTTCATAAAAGTGGAGAAAGACACACGTTTAATAACTACAGACCAATATCATTGTTGCCACAGTTCTCAAAAATTCTAGAAAAATTATTTTCATATAGATTGGATAATTTTATTGAGAAACATAAGCTCTTAAGCGAAACCCAATATGGGTTTAGAGAAAAACGGACCACCTCAATGGCAGTCATGGAGCTTGTAGAAGCAATATCTACCGAAATAGATAATAAAAAATTTACTGTTGGGATTTTTATGGATTTAAAAAAAGCTTTTGATACTATAGATCATTCTATATTAATGAATAAATTAAAGAAATATGGAATAAGAGGTTTAGCTTCTAAGTGGATGAAAAGTTATTTGGAAAATAGATATCAGTATGTGCAGTTTAATAATGCACAATCAGAACACATGAAGATCACTCATGGAGTTCCCCAAGGGTCTGTGCTCGGCCCTAAATTATTTATACTGTATATAAACGATATTTGCTGTGTCTCAAAAACATTGAAAAGTGTCTTATTTGCTGATGATACAACTTTCTATTGTTCAGGAGAAAACCTGAAGCAGCTTCTGACTACTGTGGAGTATGAAATGAATATATTAAAAAAATGGTTTGATGTAAATAAATTATCATTGAATTTAAATAAAACCAAGTTCATAGTTTTTGGCACGAGACAAATCACTCATCAAGTCAAAATTATGGTGAATTCAATTGAAATAGAAAGGGTGAATGAAAATAAATTCCTTGGAATTATTATCGATGATAAATTATGTTGGAAGCCACACATAGAAACTGTTAAAAGGAAAATGTCAAAAATCATAGGGATACTCTATAAAAGTAAGGATGTTTTAAACATGAAATCATTATATATATTATATAGTTCATTATTATTACCATATTTGACCTATTGTGTGGAATTATGGGGAATGGCATATAAAACAAATACTAACACCGTTTTCAAATTGCAAAAGAAAGCTATAAGAATTATTAATGGATCAAAGTATACAGAGCCAACACATCCACTATTTATTAAATTAAATGCAATGAAATTTTATGACTTGGTGGATTTTAAAATAGCACAAATAATGTATAAAGTTTATAACAATTTACTCTGCCACAGTACTCAGAAGTTATTTGAAATTAGACACAGTCCTTATGATATAAGGGGTACAAGGGTGTACAAAAACCCCAAAACAAGAACAAATATTAAGCAAAGGTGTGTATCTGTAAAAGGTGTTGATCTGTGGAATCATTTGGAAATTGCTCTGAAAAATTGTGATTCAATGCTGGAGTTTAAAAAAATGTTTAAAAGTAAAGTTAAAAAAAATTATCTATGTCAGACCAGTATATGAAAAATGTACATGTGAGTATGTGTAAATGATCTAGATAGGTATTATGGTATATGTTTAGTAAATTTATGTATATATGTTTTTGGTAAATGTGAATATGTTAAGTGCACTTGTGTATATATATATATATATATATAACTTGGGTTATATATATCATTTATTATTTTATTATTATTTTTTAATAATTAGTAAATTAAAATTGTATTAATAATGAAATAAGTTTAAATATATTTAGTAAAAGGGGTAGGACTAGATAAGTTTTTAACTTCTTCCTACTCCCTTTTGAACATGTAAGTTATGATTAATTGAATGATTATGTTATTGGGATTTTCTTCTCTTTTGATTGTTGTTGTTTTTTGTTTTATCTCTGCTGTTCATCTGTTTATATGTTCAAAAAAATAATAAAAGGAAAAGGAAATAGTTCAAGAGACAGCACCAAAAATCAGATCCCACACTGGCATGTATGGGCTTTCGGCTATCCAGGCATAAATACAGGTCAGTGGTCTGAAACAAGTCACTTGGAGTTCAGAGGTCCCCAAAAAAAATTACTCCGAAAAACAGAGCACCGCCTTCTGTTTTTCGGAGTAATTTTTTTTTTCTGTTTTTTGGAATAATTTTTTTTTCTGTTTTCTGGAATAATGTTTTCCCCCCTGTTTTTTTTTAGTATTTTTTTTTCTTCTGTTTTTTGGAAAAAAAAAATTTCTTCTGTTTTTTGGAATATTTTTTTTTTTCTGTTTTCTGGAATAATTTCCCCCCCCCCTGTTTTTCAGAGTAATATTTTTTTTCTGTTTTTCGGAATAATTTTTTTTCTGTTTTTTGGAATAATTTTTTTATGATGGAAAAAAAATATTCAGACAAACAAAAATTAAAAGAAAAACATACTCAATAAAACAAAGCTCCCAAAAACATTAGTCAGAAAAACAGGAGATTTTTTTTTTTTCAAGTGAATGCAATACGCTTTCGTACCCCTGCAACTTGTCCAAAAATGAATAAACTAAACTAAACTAAACTAAACTAAACTAAACTAAACTAAACTAAACTAAACTAAACTAACTTCAGGAGGAAGTGTGGGTGGATCTTCACGTGATAACTACAGATGTCAATCGCTAGGCGTGCAGGCTAAGTATGACGCGGATGAAGTTACAAAAAACACATTTATCAGATGATGAACACCACAAACTAAGGAAATCCTGGGCTGATAAAGTGTATTACTCATCTCACTGCTCTGGGGAAAGAAGAGGGGTGGCAATATTGATGCAAAGATGGTTGAAACATTAGTAGGCCTACATAGACATGAAGAGGGTTTATGCTGGTAAATGGGCTCCTAGATTGCATTCCAGTCTCTATTGTTAATGTATACGGGGTTTTGTGAAGTTATTATTCAATAGGCTCATGGAGCATAGCTCTGGCCTCTTACTTGCGGGTGGAGATTTCAACTGTGTAATGTCACAACAAGATAGGCAGTCGACATCTAAAACGGCTATATCCAAAATGCGAAAACAAGTCTTAAATATTTGTCTGCAGAGGCAGGTGTGACTTTTTTTTTTTTTTACTCCCAAAGCTGAGCTGAGCTGCGAAGACATAATTATCATGCCCATCACAATTTCAGATCACGCTCTGGTAGTTCTCTAGTGAGATACTGGCTTGACACCAACTCCAAAGCAATGGAGATTAAATGCCTCTCTCCTTAATGACACAAAATGTGTTGCTTTGACTCCAGGTATTGTGCTAAAGCTTATCTAAGAGGGAGTATCATTCCTTACACTGCAGCAAGATAGCGACAAAAGATTGCTAAACAAATTTAAATTGAACTGGAACATAAACACAAACCTTACCTAGCAGATCTTAGTATAGATCATGAGGAACGTCAAGGGATATTATCTGGAAAAATTGAGGGGACCTTACGATTTGCCACAACAGTATTATGAACATGGAAATAGAGCGAGCAGACTTTTGGCTTTCAATTGGGGAAACAACAATCCTTAAATATTGTGCACAATATAAGAGTGGGAAGTAAATTGGTAGTTAAGCCCAAGGAGATAGCTGAAGCCTTCGTAAGTTTTGCTAAATTCCTTTACAAAGTTACAGATACCTGTACTGATGATTGAAAATGGTACATTTCTTACAAAGTATTCATCTCAGTTGCCTGAATCTGCTTCTGTAGGTCTGGATGAACCAATTTGTGATTGGGAAATTAAACAGATGATCTCGTCTTTAAAAATAATAAATGCCCTGAACCAGATGGCATAATAAATGAGTTCTATAAGTGTTTTCAGCAGGAAGTAACCCCCCTCCTCTTAAAGGGATCGTTCGGATTTTTTAACATGAATCTCAATTTCATCCTCACCTCCAGTGTGTGCGATCAGCACTGACTTACCCTGACAGCGTTCTGTGACACGAGTTCTGGTCCGGTGTTGGACGAGAGGAAAATAGTCCAGCAAGCTGGCTGGGGTGTCGGAAATAAAGCGTTTTTCTTCTAAAAACTATTTGTTTTCAAAAGCGTGATACATTTCCATCACAATACTCCTTTCCTGAAAAAAGTCAGACGCCATTACCGCCAGCCACTACTTTTCTGTTTGTTCGTATCACTGTGCGGCGCCCTGTAGAGGGCTAATTGACGCACTGCAGCCAGCTGATCCTTCCTCTAGAAGTTGTTTGTCTTTTCGAAGGCGGAAGTATGATTACAAAATCAAAGTCTTACGCCAACCCCGGAAGCCTCTAAATTCCAGCAAATTTAGCGAGATCTCAAGAGACCAGAGGAAAACCTAAAGAGAGGAAGGAGGGAAGGATCGATAAGGCAGAGTGAGATCCATAGAAGCCAGTACATCCAATCCATCAAAGTGAAATCCAGCACCAACAAAACCCCTTACAAAACCAGAGTCTTATGCCAACCCCAGAAACCTCAAACTTCCAATAAATTGAGATCTCAAGTGACCAGAGGAAAAACTAAAGAGAGGAAGGAGGGAAGGATAGATAAAGCAAAGTGAGATCCACAGACCCAGCACCCACTGATTCAAGGGGCTGTGGGAGGGAGAGGCTACTTCTGTTGAGTTTCAGTAGATGCTGGTGCGACGGATCTGGCATGCATAAGGACCACCACCAAAGAAAGAAGCCGTCAACCGCGGTCCAGCAAAGCGAGCACCGCCCCCCCCCGAAATCCCCAGGCCGCGGCAGCACCAAGGCCACCCCCAAGCCACCCGAGCGGACACCGGTCGGCGAGCCGACCCAGACGCCCGGAACACCCCCGCCCCAGCCCCGGCCCACATCCCCAAGCCCAAGGCCGCAGAACGAGGCCCAGCGGGCCCCCACAGCGCCCCACCGGTCCCCAGCCCCCATCCCCCCACGACCCACCCGCACCCCACCCAAAACCGCCACCCGCCACGACCCAGGCCCCACCACCCCCAACACCCAACCCCCCACCCACCCATACCTCCACCCCCCCCAAACAAGCCCCCCCCCCCCCCCCCCCCCCCCCCCGACGACCGCCAACCCCCCCGCGAACCCGGCCCCCCGCGAACCCCCCCCCCCCCGGAAACCGGCACCGGGTAGCAGCGCAGAGAGGGAAAACGTGCCCACCCCACCTCCAGCCGTCGAGAGTAGCCCAGCGGCGGGAGGGGGGAAGCGGAGGAGGAAGCACCAGGGGAAAAGGCGGAACACCAGAACACCGAGCCCGGTGGGGAGAGGCCCCGGTCGTCACGCCAGCGTACTGGTGACACCTAACCCTGTTACTGAGTCCGCCAGCTCGCCGACTGGCGAGCTCTACCCTTACACCGTGAATGTGGCCCCCACCCAGTGTATATACAAGTGTGTGCGTGTGGTGCATTAAAATTGGGAGCAGGTGAGTCGGAGCAGAGGGAAAAAATTTCCCCTACTCCGACACACCCGCATCCCCCCCAAAAAATGAATATGTATATGTGTGGTGCATTAAAAAAGGAAATGGAGGGACAAAGTGGTGGGGCAGGGACACAGATGGGGGGGACCACAGCGCTGCCAGGCACTGCAGTCCATCCCCTCTGATGGCTCCCCGCCCCAACTCACCCCTCCCCTTGGACATGAAGTGCATTCAAATTGGAGGGGAGTTGAAGGGTGAAGACGGTGTTTCCACCCTTCCCCACCCCACCAAGAAATGTGTTGTGTGCCCTATGTGTATATTTACAAAGTGTATAGTGCAAAACTAGTAAGGGTGTCACGATTTCGATTTTTTATCGAAATCGATCGAAATTACGTCACGATTTCGAGCATCAAAATAGAAGAGAGGACACACGATTCGATGCTCCCCCCCCCCCCCCCGCGCCCGCCGCCACCGCCACCTCCCAGGAAAGCAAATGAGACGCAGCCATTCAGCTACTAGCTAACGGCACTTGTTAGCTGACTTCTCCTGCAGTCATGATGGCAAGCGCGGACAGACACAGCAATGGTGCTTCAAGCCGCTCCCGCTTCTCTCGTCACCAGTTTGGAAACATTTTGCGTTCCCGGTGAGTTATGTCGACAACGTTCACGTTGTCGATAAAAAGACCACAGTTGCAAGATATGCTATGTGCGCGTACTGTACTCGGCCACGGTGTTACGCCCGGCTCGTCAAGGGGAAGGGAAGTAACACAATAACAGAAAATATAGAGTAGATAAACACGGGTCGACTTTAACATCTGAGTAGTTTTAATTGAAATTTCAGGCAGGGGTTTGACAAGGGAGTGAAAGTGGAAGGTGAACAAATAATAACCGCATTTGACAGAACTGACAGAACGGAGGAGAAACAACAATAACCAATAGGGGTATAATACACGGATACACAATAGCGTCGCGCTGGCACAGTCGTCCAATCGGAGTGTCGCGCTGGCACAGTCGTCCAATCGGAGTGTCGCGCTGGCACAGTCCTCCAATCATAGTGTCGCGCTGGCGCATTCAAACTGAAGTACCATTATACGGGCACCAGCCGACACAAACACACACATACATACTAGGGGAGCGGAGCCGGCGGCGGGCCCGAGCCGCCAGCCGTAACAACGGGAAACACGACAAACATGACGGGACATTTACGCAGGCATCACAAAGATTTAGATTTATCAAATTCAACTAGAAGTGGGAAAACAACGGTCCAACCAACTATTTCATCCTCATTTACAGTGAAACTTCCACACACTTCAGCTCGCGCGAAACGCCAGATCCATAGGTCTATTTATAGCAGCAGACCTGCAGCCTTGGAAAACGCTGGATTCAAACATTTAATTAGTGTACTTGAACCACGCTACAGTATGCCCAGCAACTGTAAATGTTGGGATATAGTTTGTTCAGGCTGTATTTGTTCCATGACTTTGGATACAATATATTTTTTGTTGTTGTTGCACATTGCACATTATTTTAAGAGGAACGCACAGCACACTGTTGTAACCAAAAACAGTCAATAGATGGCAGGCACCCACTGTGACTTTTTGTTTTTGTTTTTTTATTTTTTATTTTACACTTCAGTAAGAACAAGACGGTTAACTTTATATTGTAAATAAATTCTTTGAATTTGATCATTCCTGCCTAATGTCAATTATCATATATTACATAAATTTACACAAAAATAATATGGAAATTGCATCACCTATATGTAGCCGATCTTTTGAAATAAGATTTACTGTACAATGAATAGAACCAATGATCATAGACTAGCCTTAGCCTACAGAAGCATATGCCTCTGTGTTATAAAGTGGGGGAGCGGAAAAAAAAAAAAAAAAAAAAAAATCGAAAAAAAAATCGAATCGTGACCCCAAAATCGAAATTTAAATCGAATCGTGGAGTTGGCGAATCGTGACACCCCTAAAAACTAGTGAAGTGAGTAAGAGGAGCGACCAGCGGGGCCTCACCCAACCCGGCGGGTGTAGGTGGCACGCCCGCCCCCCAGCACCCCAGCACATATTTGTGTATAAAAATAACTTAGATATTTTTGATATTTTCTTTATTGTTGTTGGAGAAAGCTTTATAATATCTTTAGCTAAGACAGGCAGTTGGAGCGTATCCTGAAGTGTTGGGATTTGTTTCTTAACCATGCTTTTAACTTGCAGATAATGTAAGAAATTTCCATTTTTTATTTCATATTTCTGGACCAAGTTTGTATACGATATAAACTTATTATCTGAGAAAAGATGATGAAGGTGTGTAATTCCTTTCTGCTCCCATAAGCTTAAATGGAACGACTGATTATTAAGTTGAAAGTCGGGGTTATGCCAAATGGGAGAGAGCCCACAGGGCGCCAATTGGGAATTTGTAATTTCTAATGCCTTCCACCAGGCAGTCAGGGTGGCGGCTATCATTGGGTTTTTAAAACAATTATGTCGTTTTATTGATTTTGTAATAAAGAGTAAATCTAACAGTCTAAGATTATTACAATCCTTCTGCTCCAATTCCAACCAACAGTTAGTATCTCTGTTGGGTTGTGTCCATAGCACAAGATATTGTAGTTGATTAGCTATATAATAGTACATAAAGTTTGGTGCCTCTAAACCTCCTTTAGATTTACTTTCCTGAAGAGTAGATAGACTAATTTTGGCCTTTTTTTTATTCCAATAGAATTTTATGATAGCAGAGTCCAGCGATTGGAACCAGTAAACGTAGGTTTAAATGGAATCATTGAAAATAAATAATTAATCTTTGGTAAAACTTTCATTTTTATAGTAGCTATCCGTCCTATTAAAGAGATCGGAAGATTATTCCAGCGCTCCAGATCACTACGGATACTATCCAATAATGGTAAAAAATTTAAAGAAGTTAATTCAGTTAACTTTGGTGAAATTTTAACACCTAAGTATTTTAAATTACCTGTAGGAAAGGAGTAGTGTGGATCCTGACTTGTAGGATTCCATGAATTTTCTGTAATAGGTAATAATGTTGATTTTGTCCAGTTAATAGAGTAATCTGATAAGTGAGAGAATTTAGTTATTAAGTTAAATGCTTCCCCGAACGAGATAGCAGGTTCTTCTAAATAGAGTAGTATATCATCGGCATATAGATTAATTTTATGTTCTATTTTCCTGGAGTGGATTCCTTGGATCCGTCTATCCTGACGTATAGCTAATGCAAGCGGCTCAATAAATATAGCAAATAATAAAGGAGACATTGGGCACCCTTGTCTTGTTCCCCTTTGTAGAGTAAAACTCTGTGATGTAATCCCATTAGTAGTAACTGTAGCTTTAGGAGAATCATATAATATTGAGACCCATTGAATGAATGACTCCCCGAAGCCGAATTTATTTAAGACAGCAAAGAGGAAGGACCAGTTAACTTTATCTAAGGCTTTTTCTGCATCCAGCGAAATAACAACTGCCTTTTTATCATACCGCTGTGGCATACTAATCAAGTTAAAAAGCCTCCATGCAGGTCTTTCTAAGGAGGGACCATACTGACAATTTTTCCAAAGAGAACAGCTTGATTTATGGGCGAAGCACAGGGAATCAACGTATTGAATCCTGGTGGGGCATCCTGAGAAAGGAAAGCGTTCAGTTCTGGATGAACATGTTCAAATCGCTTCAAGACGATAGGCATTTCACTGGAAGCTTCTTGGATAAAAACTTGAGTTCCTCAATCTTGTGCAGGTAGGTATGCTGTCACGTTGCACCTTTATTTGAGCTGTTAACTGAAATGTCATGCTAAATATAGACATCTGCATATGAATATCCATATTTCATCTGCTAAATCATTCCCAGCGTCTTACAACTTGCAATCCACCACCTTATTGCTGGAGTACGTAGGCTAAGATAAAACATGATACGATATTTAAAGCTACTATATGGACGATTTCCCCCAAAAATATCTTAACAATAGCCTTTTTATTTTACCATTTATGACTGAAACATATTCTAATTAGTAGATCAACATCTTAGCTGTTCACAATGGGTACTCCGACAAGCCTCTGGCCAATATTTATGTAGGAAGCGTCCGGTCCGAATCCTTCGAATTTCCCGCCCTCTGTCTGCGGGATGTGACGTCATGCACGTTCTCGTCAGTTGTTTCCTGTAGTCGCGAAGACGGAACATTTCAGCGGTGGAGAGAGTTGAGATCGGACTTGAATTAGAAAAGTGATTCACAGCTGGCTTTCTACTCCAAAAGGTAAGACGCGAGTATCTTGACATTTAGAAAAAAAATGTGTTGTTTTCAAATAGCAGTAACCTCAAGATCGATCACTTCTCGGTCGTAACTATTGGGGTGAAAGTGAGGTGGACGGCAACATTTAGCGTGAAAGGGGCGGCAAAGTTGAATGTAATAGAACAGAATGACTTTATGAAGAACAGACGTTCCATTCCGCGGCGTTTCAATCAGGCTAAATGTTGCCTTATTTTCCTCCGTGAAAACAGCCTATTGTAGCTACATTATGCTAACGGAATGTGAACGGTACTACTGAATGGCGATAACATTCACGGCCGTATCACACTAAGTAGTGAATGGGTCTATATGTTTTTCACAATCGTCAATTTTCATAAATGACAGCCCACCTTTCGGCTAATGCACAATGACGCTAGCCTGGGGGCGACATACACTGACTAGAATCAGGTTGACGTCCGTCGAGCGGGGTGACTACAATATGTAACTGCATATTAACATCGGAATGAGGTCCAATTAATTGACGTAATTTTCACATCGTTTTGGAGTACAGCACAGGACTGGACTTAGATTACCCTTTTAAGTATTTACTACATTTGTTCAGGATACAGTTACAACATTAAAAAATGACTCTGTTAATGATCTATCAACAGATGGTCCTTAGGGACTCTCATCCTGTTATTATGGTGCGGTGTAGATGCTCATATATGGTTGGAACAGCCCTGTGCAACCTGCCTTGCTCTTTCAAACGGTATGAACAGGAAATATGCATATTCAGCAGTTTTGATAATGACAATATGGACATTATTGGATTAAAAAACCATACATGCATTCCACAAAATCTATTTTATGTTTGGTTCCTTGGAATTTGTCTAATAGCTGTCAATAGTGAGAAGGCCAAAAAGTCAATAATCTGGAAGGAGCCTAAGCAGCTAGCGTTGATTGAGTCCTGCAGGCATGCTAGACTTGGTGGATGTCTGGCGGAACCTCTTGAGGTGAAGCAGGCCCAGGCACTGTGACCTGAAACGCAGGTCTAAGAAGGCGTAGAGGAAGGGGTTGAGGCAGCTGTTGGCAGATGCCAGGGTGAAGGCATATGGGAAGGTCAGCAGCACGAAGCGCTCAAAAGAGCAGACGACTAGAAGCAGGTCCAGTTCATAGAGGGCTGCTGTGACTACGTACACATGGTAGGGCATGCAGCAGGCGGTGAAGACCACCACCACGATGGTGATAATCCTCAAGAGTCGCCACTTGCGTTGGTCCTCCTTGTGGCGGATGTTGAAGTGGCGCATCATGATATAGCCAATCAACCCGTAGCACACCATCATGACCAGGAAGGGGAGCAGGAACCCCAGGGCGCTCAACGTCAAGCTGAACCCTGCGTGCCACAAACCCCACTGCTGCCTACTGGTCGCCACCAAGCTGAAGTCCAGGGTGCAGAAAGTTTGGTTGCTTCCCAGATGTTGCCAGGTGCTGAAGAACACGAGGGATGGCACAGACAGGAGGCCCGACAGCGTCCAGGCCGCGGCAAGGGAGGCACGTACGTGACCACGAGTGCGCAGATGGGTACTGGACAGCGAGTGCACGATGGCCAGGTAGCGGTCGAAGGTCATGCAGGTGAGGAGGAAGGCGCTGGTAAACACGCTGAAGAAAAACATGAAGTTTACCATCTTGCACATGACCACCCCGAAGCGCCACTGGCGATGCATGATGAAGACTGCCACCTGCACGGGCATCATGATGATGTAGGCCAGGTCGGCCAGGGCCAGGTTGCCGATATAGATGGTGGGCGCCCGCCACTTCGCCCTCACCCGCCACACGGTGAAAAGGACCACGATGTTGCCAGTCAGGCCCAAGATGAAGATGAGAAAGAAGATCACTGGGATGAACGATGCGGTCAGCGGCCAGTCGGAGAAATCACATGTGGTGTAGTTCTCCATCTCTTCGTAGTCGTAGTTGTAATCGCTGTTGGTCGGCTCCATGGCTTTTCTCTCTCGCTCCTCTCTCAGACTCGAGGTTGCATGTGTTGCTGCTCGTGTTATCTTTCAAGCCTCTGAGCTTGTGCACCCAGCCCCTTTCACAACAGCACTTCCCCTTTCCAAGTGGAAACACGTTCACTCATTTGTAACTTACTGAAACATGGCAAATTATATTACATTATCTAGTATTGCTACCAAAAACACAAAATATAAAGATATTTTTTTTTCTGAGTTTATTTTAATTAAAGATCATTTATTAGAGGTTTTTCTCCCCACATTCTTCTATCTAAATGTGACCCAGGCCGTATCCTTGTCGAGAATCTGCAGTTCACTATCCTCATGTTGAGCACTCACTCCATCTGTCTTAAAAACAAACAAAAAAAACTAGTGCTGTCAAAGTTAACCGTTAACTAATTAATTAACCACAAAAAAATATTGCATTAATCATTGTATTACCACAGATTAATCACACTATTAATTTTGACCGCAGATAATCGATCCTTTTCAGCCGACAGTGGATGGTTACATTAAAGGTAGCTGTTGGAGTTTGAGCAATAAACATAACTACATGCATTAAAGTAAAGAATTTAATAAATCTTTACATATGTCGTAGGTCATTTTTCCCATTTTAAATTATGCAAATAATTAATTGATTAGAAAAATCAGGATGAGCATGTGCAGTAGATATACATTTTTGAAGACATCCTCATAACATTAAATGTCGAAAAAATTAACACATAACAGGTGCGCTTCAAATGTAGCGGGCAAAATATGTTGGGGGGAAAAAAAGCCTTTTTAAGTCAGTGATTAATCATGATTTATCAAAATTCTAAGATGTGATTAATCTGATTAAAAAATTTAATTATTTGACAGCTCTAAAAAAAACATTAACTATTAAGATTTCAATGAGTATGGAATACATGACTGGATTTGGCCATCGGGCATACAGGGCATACTGGTGGGCCAGCGTCTTTTGGGGCCGATGCAGTGCTGTTTAATGATTATTGTCTTCAATTTTAGACTGGCCCACAATTTAGAGGGCCTAGTCCATTAATCCATTTGGAATATAGACAGAAAACTTAACCAACATCAGTTAATATCAGTGGCAGTACTAGAGTCAGGAGTTAGGCTGCGGCGGCGGGCTTAAATCAAAATGCTAGGGCTGATTTTTTATTTTTTTTGCCAATCCAGCTCTGATGGAACATATGTTCCAAGTTCCAACACAATCTGCTGCTTTTGCAAGAACTAAGATTTTGTTCAGTCTCGTCAGAAATGTATTCTTGCTGTTTCCCAACTGTTAAAATATTAGGTTCCTTTTACTTTTGTTGAACATGTGCTACGAAGGGATTGCGCAAGGGACCCATGAGAAACCAAAATAAATAAATAAATAAATAAATGTAAAATATCGATACTAGCGGTCTGGTATCGGTCTGATACCGATACTCATGTTAGTATCGATTCTAACGATACTTGGATTGGATGAACTCTCTTCATTACAATGAATAAATAAACAATTTAAAAATAATCATCAACGTTTTTCTCAAGTGCACAAATAATATTGGTGTGAGTTGTAAGCCCTAACCATTGCATATACATAAAAAAAGAGAAAGTAAAGCAATAAACATCAAGCTGATCTAATACAATAAATTCCCAAACATTGGTTATTGCATATGTCGGCACACGTGCATGCCCATACATGCTCACAAGTACACACATTATACACAAACATACATACATACTCACTTGCTCACACAATCTACATGCATGCATATATGCTCTTAAATTCCTTTATCTGATTTATATATTTTTGTAACGCTATCTTTTAACCTCTTTTTAAACACAGTGACTGATTCACAATTTTTCAATTCAGCTTCATAATTGTTCCACAATTTAATCCCTTTAACAGGAACACACATTTGCTTGATGCTTGTTCTTAACAGTGATTTTTTTTTTTTTTAAAGTCACTTACTTGTGTCCCTTAACCCATATAGCAGCAGCCCTCTTTGATTTCAAACTTCCGAATACTGTGGCAAAGTTGGTTATTGTATACTTTGTACATTATTTGTGCTGTTTTAAATTCGACTACGTCACAGAATTTAATTAAGAGTATTTAATTTTAATGAATAACAGATTTGTTGGTTCTATATAATGTGAGTTATTAATAATTTGTATATGGCTCTTTTTGTAGTTTAAAGACAGATTGTGTGTTAGTTGTGTATGTATTTCCCTCCTGCGATTGACTGATAACTAGTTCAGGGTGTACCCCGCGGTGCATATTGCCCAAAGATGGCTGGGATAGGCTCCAGCACCCCCGTGACCCTTGTAAGGATTAAGTGGATGGATGGATGTATTTCCCCATATTTCGACACAATACATCAGATATGGCAGTAATAATGTACAATATAATGTATATAATGATGTCTTATTCAGATCTTTGGTTTTATATAGTATACTTAGTGGTTTGGATATTTTCTACACGAGATCAAGGATATAATTTTGCAAAAATTACGTCGCCAAGAAATTTTACTTCATTTACTCTTTCAATTGAGTCAACAAGGTCTTTGACTTAGTCTAGTGCCAAAGATTGTAAATTTTGCTTTGTCTAGATTGAAAGATAATTATTTGTCGACCCAGTTTTTTTTTTTATAAGCTTTTAATACACAAGACATATCATGAAAGACCAAGCACAGACCCCATGAGTAGTCTTCAACGGATTTGATTTGAAACTGCATCGTGCAACATGCTGGTCTTATGGTGATTCCAAGAGCCAAAAAGAAGTCCGCGGTTTCAAGATTCGGACTCCAGTGCTCTGGAATGCCGTCCCCTCGGAGGTCAGAGCTGCTCCCTCTGTAGAAACGTTTCAATCGCATCTTAACCTCCTGACTACCAGCAATTCAAATTTGTCCTCTGTTGTGGACCTTTTTAAACCTGAATATCTCCCACCGAGTGCATACGATTGAACTCATTTTTTGTGCTCTATAGAGGATATTCAGAGCTTTCCAATGATACCAAATGTGTAGGGGTGGGGCTTTGCTACCTTTGATTGCATACATCCATCCATCCATCCATCCATCCATCTTCTTGACCGCTTATTCCTCGCAAGGGTCGCGGGGGCTGCTGGCGCCTATCTCAGCTGGTTCTGGGCAGTAGGCGGGGTCACCCTTGACTGGTCGCCGCCAATCGCAGCCTTTGATTGCATCATAAAAGCAAATGGCTTCCCTCAGTGCAAGCACTTTTTAGGGGAGGTAGTGTAGAACACTTTTTATTGAACAAATTTCGGCTTTAAATGTTGTTAGGGCGGCACGGTGGTTAAGTGGTTAGCACGTCCTCCTCCCAGTTCTGAGGACTCGGGTTCGAGTCCAGGCTCCGACCTCCCTGGGTGGAGTTTGCATGTTCTCCCCTTGCCTTCGTGGGTCTTCTCCGGGTACTCCGGTCTCCTCCCACATTCCAAAGACACGCATGGCAGGTTAATTGGGTGCTCCAAATTGTCCCTAGGTGTGCTTGTGAGTGTGGATGGTTGTTCGTCTCTATGTGCCCTGCGATTGGCTGGTAACCAGTCCAGAGTGTCCCCCGCCTACTGCCCAGAGGCAGCTGAAATACGCGCCAGCTCCCCCCGTGCCCCTTGTGAAGAATAAGCGGTCAAGAAGATGGATGTTGTTAGCATGTTTTCTATAAGACGCTTAAGAACACATTAAAGTATTGTTTGAATTATTTTAACTGTATTTGAGCCTAGCATTTAAGTTTTAAAAATGTCCTCTGTAGTGGACATATCATAGCTTAAAAATAAAAACTTTTTATTATCATTATTATTATTATTCTTTCTTTTGCAGTATTCCAGTTACTTCACAAAGATTGGGGAATATCAAAATAAACATGATTGGACAGTATATATATTTTTTTCCTGGTAGTCAGGAGGTTAAGACACATTTTTACACTCTTGCATTTGGCTGAATGTTGTGGGCCTGGTGACTGCTTTCTTTCCCTCACTTCTCCACGGCTTGGAGAGGGAGTTAGGTGTCAATGAATATTTTGGATGCTACTTTACGGGTTCTGCGCCGGATGGCCGGGTTGAGATCCGGGGCGGACCATCACCTTGAAGTTGCCGCCATGGAGACGGCTGCCCCGACCGACCGGGCTGGATTTGGATGATGACCCACTTCCCTGACGACGTCTTCTTGCAGTGCTTCAACTTCTACAATGTACTTTTGCACTATCTAGTTACTAATGTTTATTATCACAAACAATGTAAATTGTTGCCCATTCGGAATCCATTGAAGCCTGGTTATCCTGGAAGGGGGCTTACCACATCTGCGGCCCTTTCAATCAGTTCCTACACTCTTCCTGCTTGCCTAGTGTGTAGACGCAATCTGCTCTGCTCCTGCTTTGCTTTGCATTCTTTCAGCTGATAACTGCTTTTTTCTTTCTTTTTCTGGGATTTTTCCTGGACATTTGACTAGATGTGGCTGTACTACCTTTTTGTTTGGTAGATACAACCAGCTGGACGCATTTTTCAAAAATTTTTGGAAACTCCTCACGATAACGTGAGCACGGCCTGCTAAATCAGCACACGACTGCTACTAGCAGCATGGCTGGACGAATGATGCCTTCAATCTCGACCGATGAATACCACAAACTTCTTCAGAAGATGGCAGTGCTGGAGACAAGAATGCACCGCCTTGAAATGTTTGTGGAGGTGAATGGAAAATCGTGGAATGACACCATACTGCCAATGTCTCCAAACGGTGGTCATGAGCATGCTAACAAAAAGCTAGCTCCATCCACAGACCCTCTGTGGAATGTGCTGGGAGCAAAGCCAAAACTGAGGAGTCGTCGCCCAACAGCTGGACCTGACCGCCAACTAATGCCTGAGGAAACACGTCGGCCTATGCAAAAGGCTACCTCAACCCCAAGAAATCAGTCTTGGACGTTGGTACCAGCAAGAAAAAGGAAACCGTCTCTTGGCCGACGAAGACAAAATACTGATATCGAACTGAGAAACAGGTTTGCCGTGCTGTCGCCGAGCCAGCAAGCCTCGGGGGATCATAGCACCAGTCAAAGGTATGAAACCGGACCTTCTCAGCAAATGCGTTCAGCTACTGAGACACAAACACTGATAATAGGCGACAAAGCCTTGTTTGGTGTTAAACGTCTGTGCAGCAGAAAAAACACAAAAGTTCTGTGTTTTGCTAATGACATGGTGCTGGACATTTCTGAAAAAGTCGACAAGATTGCTATACTGACTACCCGACTGTGAGATCGATTGTGATTCACACAGGAGCATTCGATGTGTTGAAAAAAACAGTCGGAGATACTGGAGCAAGACTTTATTACCCTTCTACACAAGATGATATGCCTAAATGCAGAGGTTTTTCTGAGTGGTCCTCTGCCTACTGTCCGACCAGGTGATGAGCGTTTCACTCGGATTATGTCACTCTCGAGATGGCTGAAAAGCATCTGTGCTTCTTACTCAGTGAACTTTATTGACAATTTTTCTATGTTATGTGAACGTCGCCATCTTTTCCAACGCAATGGGATTTATCTCAATAAGCAGGGAGTCAGATTACTGACAGCCAACATCTTCCATAGCGTGCGTCACTGGACGCTATGTTCCCAAAACAAAGGACATGAAACACAACAACCGATAAGAAGAGGGTCTCGTGAGGCAGGCTCACTATCTTCCACTCTCTGCCCTTCAGAACAGATTGATTTGTCCTCATCTGCCCACACTCCAAACACCGACCATCCAGCTCCCCTGCTCCCGAACGACACCTGCCAAACACCAGCACGACCACCACCACCAGTTTCACTACCAGGTGCACCCCTGCGCTGTTCATCGCCCCCAAGCGACGCCTGCCAGACAGCACCACTATCGGATTCACTGCCGGACGCACCCCCGCGCTGTGCACCGCCCCCGAATGACCCGATGACTGACTCGCCATCGTGTCTCACCAATAGGTTGAGCAATCTGGTCAATCTCTCCATACAGCTAAATAAAAGTCTCTCCAGGCAGCTGCCTGCTGATGACAGTTCGCCCATGCTCCCCCCAAGACGCCACATTCAGCTATCTACTAATCGTCTGACTCCACCAAGCCTCAGCGTACAGCTCCCCATCCGCCGACCTCCATCTTTGGCTGTGGAGAATCTCAACTACAGCTCGGTCTGATATGCTTTGGGTCCAGACTACATATACAATATAAAAAATGTGTGTTCCCAGAATAATTCAGGACCCAAGGAAGCTTGTAGCATTCCTGTGATTACAAGAAATAGAAAGTTGGCAAAAGAAATGAGAAGAAATAAGTCAGAAGCTACAAACCTAGTCAGATTGTCAACCTCTGACTAAACCAGCGTCTCCGATTACCACTGTGAGACTAGCACTACTAAATACAAGATCACTAGTTAACAAATCATTGTTGATTCATGACATTACTATATGATCTCGACTTATTTCTCCTCAGTGAAACATGGCTAACAGAAGGTTCCTGCAACACGGTTCTTGAGGCAACACCAACAAATTTTTGTTTCATGAACAAATGTCGTAATGGCAAAATAGGCGGTGGACTTGCTGCCATTTTTAAATCTCTATTTCAGTGTAAAGAAATGTTATTGGGAGGCTTTAATTCATTTGAATATCTTAGTCTTTTGGTAAAAGGTGAACCAAACATCGTCATTGTCATAATTTATAGACCTCCAAAACAAAAAGGCAGATTCATGGAGGAATTTGAAGAAATGCTGTCAGTAATTTGTACCGACTATGATTATCTGGTCTTAACTGGAGACTTTAACATTCATGTTGACCACAACTTGGATAAAAATACCAAAGAATTTTGTAATATACTTACTTTTGGTCTCTCACAACATCTAAAAGGTCCAACACACAATCAAGGTCACATTCTTGATCTCGTCATCTTGAAAGGTGTTGACATTTTACCTGTTGAGGTGAAAGATCTGGCTATTTCAGATCATTCCTGTGTGTTTTTTGAATTGCAAATAATCCCAGAAGTTCAAACAACTACTGTCTCTATTAAAAAAAAGGTACATAAATGAGAATACAAGCAACATGTTTAGGGAATTAATGGCTGCATCACCAACCAAGACCGTTGATGAACTTCTGGATGAATTCACCTAAAAAAATCTCGAATGTTTTGGATGCTGTTGCTCCTATTAAAACTAAGACCATTTCATCCCAAACTAAAACACCTTGGAGGTGTGCTACCAACATAATGACTTTGAAATCTAAATGCAGAAAAGCAGAGCGAAAGTGGAGAAAAACTAAACTCCAAGTTCATTTTGACCTGTGCAGACAATGTCTTTGTCATTTTAACCAAGAGTTAGTCATAGCTAGACAACAACACTTTTCTGAAATTATTAATAGGAACCTCAACAATACACGCACTCTATTTGCCGTGGTTGACAAACTTACAAATCCCCCAAATCAAACAGCGCCAGAACTCCTCTCAACAGATAAATGCAATGAATTTGCCTGCGACTTTAGTGAAAAAGTACAAGCTATCAGGTCAAACATTGTTACAAACCAGCAAAATAACAAAACGATGCTGCACTTAAAATCACCTAGGAATAATTTAATTACCATGACAGAATTTGACTCAGTGGATCAAAATACTGTAGTAGACTTGGTTCAGCAATTGAAACCTTCCATGAGCTGTCTTGACTCAATACCATCTGGCTTTTTCAAAACCATTGTGAAATCTGTTCAGATCGATTTACAACAAATAATTAATTGCTCACTTCAATCAGGTGAGCTTCCTAAATCTCTGAAAGTAGCCGCCGTCAAGCCCATTCTAAAAAAAGAGAACACTTGATGTCTCCCTGCTAGCAAATTATAGACCAATTGCAAACCTCCCCTTCGTAACTAAAATAGTTGAAAAAGTGGTTTTTAATCAACTCAGCAATTTCTTGAGCTTAAACGGACTTTTGGATAAATTCCAGTCAGGTTTCCGACCTCATCACAGTACAGAAACAGCTCTGATTAAAGTACTGAATGATATAAGATTGAGCACTGATGCAGGGAAGGTATCGGTGCTCGTCTTGTTGGACCTCAGTGCAGCATTTGACACGATTGATCATCATATACTGTTAGACAGGCTGGAAACTTGGGTGGGGTTAAATGGAACAGTTCTTAAATGGTTCAGGTCCTATTTGAAGGAAAGGAGTTATTTTGTGACTATTGGAAATTTTGAATCTGATCGAAAGGCCATGACATGTGGGGTCCCTCAAGGGTCGGTCCTTGGACCCCTGTTGTTCAGTCTGTATATGTTACCTTCGGGTCAAATGCTTCAGAACGCCGATGTTGACTATCATAGTTATGCAGATGACACACAACTGTATTTATCAATGTCCCCAAATGACAGTAGTTCTATTAACGTATTGTATCATTCTCTAGAGCAAATTAACAACTGGATGAACCAAAATTTCCTTCAGCTGAACGAAAACAAAACAGAGCTCATTGTTTTCAGCAATAAAGAAAAGAGGATTGCTGTTAAAAAACAGCTTGAGTCACTGTCTTTAGAAACTAAAGACCAAGTTCGAAATCTTGGGGTATTAATAGACTCAGATCTGACCTTCAGCAATCATATTAAATTCATCACAAAAACAGCCTTTTACCAGCTGAAAAACATATCCAGACTGAAGGACTGCATTCTTCAAGCAGACCAAGAGAAGCTTATCCATGCTTTTATCTCTAGCAGACTCGATTACTGTAACGGTCTTCTGACTGGACTCTCTCAAAAGAACATGAGACAATTGCAGCTCATTCAGAACGCTGCAGCTCGAGTTCTGACCAAAACAAAGAGATCAGAACATATTACTCCAGTACTTAAGGATTTACACTGGCTCCCTGTCAGCTGTAGAATCGATTTTAAAGTTCTGCTACTCGTCTATAAATCACTAAATGGTTTGTGTCCTGAATATATCCAAGAAATGCTGATTGAGTACAAACCCAGCAGGGCTCTGAGATCTACAGAATTGGGCCAACTAGTGGAACCCAGAGTTTGAAGCAAACGTGGTGAAGCTGCATTTAGCTATTATGCTGCACACAGATGGAATAGGCTACCAACAGAAGTGAAGTCAGCCCCGAGTGTAAATGCTTTTAAATCCAGGTTAAGAACTTTTCTTTTTTATTATACCTTTGATTAGGGACTTTTAAACAGCTTTAGGTTTTTTTTATTATTATTTTAAACTTACTTATGTTAAATGTTTTAAAGTTTGTTGAATGTTTTAAGATTGTTATTGTTTGTTCTTTCTAGTAAATTGGGTAACCTATTTTCATTTATTTTTCTTCCCCTGAATGTTCACTACTGTTTCTTGATGCTGATGTGTTGTCTTTCCTTGTGTAAAGCACATTGAGTTGCCTTGTGTATGAAATGTGCTATACAAATAAACTTGCCTTGCCTTCTGTTTTTGTTAAATGGTATCTGTAAAACCCTCATTTATGTATGTTTGTACTTTGCTTTCTGTCAAATTCTTGTTGTGTCTTTATATTTTCAAATTAATATGATTGGCCTGGGTCTGGTCGTCCCAGGTTCAGGTTTTCCTGTCCGATGACGAGCCTGCTCCACCTCGATCTACTCCTTCAGCTGTAGTTTCTACTTGAAAATTGTCATTCCTTTTTTTCAGTGTCTGTCCATGTCTCTCCATCTTTCTTCCATTCCATCAATAACTAAGTTATTTCTCCTCGACTGTCCTTTTCATAAGTTTAATTCTGCCATAATGTTTGTGACTTCAATGCAACATTAATGAAGTGTAGCTTTATGGCTAACACACTGGATAGTGAATTTACCAGGAAACAAAAAAAACACTTTTAAATGAGATATATGTTTTTATTTACATAATGAATCAAGTTAAAGCATTCTAAAGTGACGTTGAGACACCAAATCCGTACTTTAGTAGTTGACGGTCTTTGCTGGCTTGGTTGCATCCAGGTCAGCTTCCAGGTAACGGAATCGACGATGACGACGCAGAATTTCAATCGCCCGTTGCTCTATGGTGGAGGGACTAATACCAAGATCCTCTAGACCAGGAAGTCCTGGGTATTTCATGTCAGTTGCATGAAACTGGAAAACAAGTTTTCATCAAGTTCCACTGTGATTGATTGTGATGAGAGCTGTAATTCTTACTTTAAACTTCTTCCAAAGTCTTTGTCGTCTTTCTTACCCTTTCTATTTTATCTGGGGTTGTCCAGGGCTCAAATGGATTCATTGCGAAAAACTGAGCCACCAGGCTGAAGGAACACACAGAGAAGGGAATTAAAACCTTTAAACAAGTAAGAATCAAATCCTCAAATGAAAGATTATCTTATGGGAACCAACCACAATTGTGAATGAATGTTATCATGTTTAAACACTTACTGCATGAGTGGGCGGGGGACAGGATAGGGCACAAAGGGTCTGTGAATGATGGAGTAGATATACTCCACAAGGTCATGGAGCAGGTACCGGTTGGGACTACAAAACAGAACACAAACGCTGCATCATTATACGTGATGTCAATTGTGCAAGTTTGCTTTGAGAGTAAGTTGGTCTCTTCTGACCAACGTGTATACCAATGCAAAACACATCAACCAAAATAATGTACATATTGTTTAATAACAAATACTACAATGTGTCCCTAAACTCACATCAAGAAGTTTTATCATTCACTGACAGTAACTATAGAATGCTGTCTACTGCCCATGTGTCCATCGGGCTTACGTGACATTGTCCAAAATGAGTATTATCTTTGTAAAAGCACAATCGTTGATACAGCTCTTGCATTGGATGGAGCCTGCTGGGCTGTGCTGGTGTATGTAATGTTGCGCCATTTGAGTGTAAACACTTGGTCACCTACCCAACTAGTGCATATGTCTTGCCATTGGCCTCTGGGTCTTTGACGGCGCTGATGATGGCCTTCGCCACGTCAACAACCTAATGAAGAGGACAATTTTTTGGACAAGTGAGTAGGTTAGAATGGTACCATGAGATTAGGAATGGGCCAATATTAGAATCTGACGGTACGATAATCGTGAGCAAAAATATCACCGTACCGAGGTCCCTCGCTATTTTATGGTTCACTTGTTGCGGATTCACTCTCGCCGATTTCTACCCCTCCATTTTCAATAGTGAGTACCCCATAAAATATTTTTGCCATTTTTTTGTAATATTTGAGTAAATATAAACAGATCTTTCTTTCATTCAACACAATCTATTAAACTTCTAATCAAAATATAGAATATTTGCTGAATTAAGAAACATGTATTAAAAAAAGTTGACATTTTACTTCTTTTAATACTTCTTGGCAAGTCAGTGTCCCATCAGTGGTGAGCTATTTTCAGAATAGATCCCAGTTCCCAGTTATTTTTACTTTATTATAAATGCTTTTTCATTCATCCTATATGTTCTTTTTTCCATTTACATTCATTTTCCCCCATTAAAAGTATGTTGTTGTTGTTGTTTTATTTGATTATACAGCACAGTATATATATATTTTTTGTTTATTATACGTTTTGGTATGATTTTTAGTTTATTCTAAATGCTTTTTCATTTATCATATATGTTGTATTTTCATTTACATTCATTTTTTTCTCATTAAAAGTATGTTTTAATTTACTTATACAGCACAGTATGTATTTTTTTCATTTATTCTAAATGTTTATTTTATTCATACTGTTTTTTTTTTTTGTATTATGTATGTTTTAAGGCTGTAAAACACCTAACCTCACACTTCATTCCTGCACTTTTCTCCCAGGTATTAACGTTTTCTCACATACTGTATCTCTTATTTAAATACAGTAGGCACTCTCAGTGTTCTAACCTTTATAATAGTAACAATAATACACGCGGTGCGGTGAGCATTCTATCTCAGCGGACAGTCTTAATATTAATTATGAAGAGAGGAGGCAGGACATGTAAACCCAGTTTGACCGGAACTGCATCACCGCAAAAAAAAAATAAAAATCAGCGAAACAGCGAGGCCACGAAAGATGAACCCGCGATAAACGAGGCATAGTTATTTTAGGGGAGTATCGGTACTTTTTTTTTTCTTTTTCCCCCACTTAAAACACTGAGTGCTACAGCAACACACGTGAAGTGAAGGTCGCTAGTTTTGACGCTTCTTTGGCGAAAATAAATATGGGTCTTAAAAATAGGTAACTATCGCAACAAAGTCATATTGAAACACTGGGCAGCAGAATTGGTCCAAGTGAAAATGCAATTTGATTGGTTGGTAGCTTCACATGGGGCGTTGTGCTGACTCAAAGCAGAAAAACGGTACCCACTGAAGGCACCTGAAAACAGACAGACATGTCTGTTTAACCTGTTTGGGTATTGCCCACAAGGCAGTAATAAGCAGAGGGATTAAATAATTTTTCAGGACAACTCAACTCATTTTGCTCTTTTTTTTCTCATTTTCCATGATTGGAAATTTGGCTAATCATTTTCCATATTTTCCGGTAAGCATAGGATCCCTGAAAATGAGTTATTATCTTTATTGTCGTTCAAATCTTCTTCCCACTGTCATCTTTGTTAGATTTCAGCACAAGGTGGGTTCGAATTCATCACAACTGCACAAGCAACAAGATAACACTAATGCAATTATTTATCTTCTGTGTTAGTGACAGAGGAAAAAAAGTAATCTTACGCAAACAGGCTGCTTGACTGTTTTCTTCCCGAGGCTGATGAGCGGAATGGCTCTGCCAAACCAACGCATATCTGAAGAAATGACATCATAGTGAGTGAAGTTTGGATTTTCAAATCACGTTGACGCATGCTCGGTCTTTACTTGCGTAGTAGTTGAAGAACCTGTCCTCCCTCCCAAACATCTCCGAGGGCTTCATGATGATGGCGTCGGGAAACTCATCTCTCACCGCTGTCTCTCCCACAGCCTGAAATACACAACAAAGCACAGGTGTCAAATACAAGGCCTGCCAGCAAAAGCTTGCCATCATCATCATCAAAATATGATGGTGAGGAAATTATAAGGGTTCTCAAACATATTAAGAAATGAAGTGTGACTGTCTTGCATTCTAGCCACATATCTAAGCATCTTTTTTTTCTTTCTTTTTTTTTAAATTAAGAATACTGTTCCACTTTCATCAAAAGAAAACATTTAAGCTTTGAGGTTTCATTTATTTCATTAAATCTGTTCCCGTTTCCATAAAAATGATCAGTTTCTATGGCTGGGGAATTGGAAAGCAGGTTTCCAACCTTGTTCCTCAGGTATTTGGATGAGCTGCGGATGTCAGCGTTGAGGTGAGAGATGTGGATGAACTTAGTGATGCCAGCCTCTCTGGTTGCCTTGGCAATCTGCTGAGGGATGCTCACAAAGACATCCTCAAATCGGTAGTTCCTTCACACAGAGGCAAACTAAATTCAACAAATGCCAGTATTCAATGATTACTTAGTTGGAAATGGTGTCAGGTCAGGTTATACCTTGTTTCCCATTCTTTTCCCACAAGATTGATGACCACGTTGGAATGCTCCAACACTCGTTTGATGGAGTCTTTGTTCCTGGCATCCCACTCCTGTGGCAGAATTCCAAACAAAGTAAATGTGAGGTGTCTGATATTCTTGGTTGGGTGGAACATCACTGAACTCTTCTGGAACTTACGGACCATAAAAATGATTTGTCCGAGGTCTCCCATAGGCTTGAAATACATGGTGTCATATTGATCACAGCGATGAGGGACTATGATCTGAGAGCCAATACGACCTGCAAATCAATAACACACCAAATAAAAACTATGACTAGCTTTCAGAAAAAAGCATCAAGGCATCAATGTTTGGATTCCAACTCAGTGCAGACAATGAACAACATTTAGTTGAGTTGATGGGAGAATGGCCCCTCATATGTTAGGTTTGCATTGAAGGAAGTGAGGAAGAGTCAGCCCATCTCTTCTCCACTCACCCAGTCGATTGACCACGTATCGCCCCAGGAAGCCTGTAGCACCAAACACAGTGGCGGCGATGCCACTGGATGACGAGCGGCCTCCCTTCCCTTTGGGGATGACAGCATGGTGCAGCTTCCTCTGCTGAGACGGGCCCACACAAGAGGCTGACAATGCAACAGGGGGACAGCAACCTTCTATTTGGAAAGAAATGCCAGGTATTATGTACTCATAGGCTCACTTTTAAGTGGCAATAACTGTAATAACATAGACTAGTCTGTAAGTAATGTGTTATAAGAAAAATACATTGAAACAGTTGAAATTACCTTAAATTTGAAGAAATTATAAGTACAGTGATTTTATTTATTTTGGTGTATACTATATTTCACTTAACGCTACATTTGATTCAAATAATTACAATAAACAAATAATTTCACATGACCCGCTTAGGCCCTTGTTAGAAAGAAATGCATTTACTTCGACATTTTTTGTCAGTCCAAAACTTACGATGTAAACTATTTCTTCGTGGTTTCAACCAGTCTGATCGTTGCAAATTTGTATCGGAGACTGAGTGAGATCCACACCTTGACAACTCTGCACGCTCATGAATGGAAACAAATTCAACTACTGTACTGAGCGATAAGACAGTTCGCGCAACATCATGGCTCGACACATGACTTGAAGTGAGAGTGAGACTAGCCAGCGTCCTCAGGTAGCCATTGAATGAACAAAAACAGCTAACTAGCGTTAGCTATTAGCCAGGAAGATTAGCAAGGTCGTTCAACACGCATTCGCGTTTGTAGTGTGAGTCTGTGTGAAGACGCTGTATTAAGCATACCTAAAAATTCACAAAACCATGTAGCCACATACAGTATTGACTACTAGTTTGACTTTACTCACTCGTGATCTTTGGAAGGACACTCGCAGAACGGCCAACAAGCGCGACGGTCGCCATCTTTTCGTCTACGGTATCCAGTGAGGACCGAAAGAGAGCGACGTTGGTAATATGACAACAAAGCCAAGGTTGATATTTCAGGAGAGGAAAAAAAAAGCAAGTTTTGACGAGATAAAAGATAAGCTATGGTCACTTTCACACCACAATTTTATTTTAGAGTACTTATACAATTAAGATGTACGTTTATTCCCCCCCAGAAAAAAAAATCCTATCGGGTAGCTGGACATTTAAAATAAAATAAATAAAAAAATAAAAAAATAAAAATAATAATAATAATAATAATAATGTTAGTCCCTAGTTAAGAATGGGCTTATGTATGTATGTATGTATGTATGTATGTCTGTCTGTATGTATGTATGTATGTATGTATGTATGTATGTATGTATGTATTTATTTATTTATTTATTTATTTATTTATTTATTTATTTATTCATTACAAGCACGTTTTTTGCCACATTAACTTTGTCTGCACTCCATTTCAGATTTTAATGTTAACTTTAATAAAAAACAGTGCTTTGATCCCAAACTTTTCAACATTAGTGAATGATGTCACGTGTGTCAGAAAAGTTCCATAGTTGACATCACAGAAGACGCAGCGACAATATCTTTGAACCCAACTTTAAGCTCCACCTTCACAACAGCACTTTTCAGTTTAAGAGACGAGCTTCCCTTTTTGTGCCATTTTCCTTTTCCTTGCTTGTCACAGGAAAAACTGATATTCGAACAAAAGGGATTTGGAAGTAATTTTCACTTACAGAAGAGACTTCCCCAAAAACTACTGTTAAAATTTGGGTTTTAGATCAGTGATCAACTGATGTCACGTTAAATGTATTTAAAACATCAATTTTGCCACGTGGCTGTGTTGCACAGTGCTTATGTTTGACTTTGATTCTCTGGTTCAAACCCCTCTCATGGCAATCATTTTTTTAGGAGTCAACTTTTAACTGGGACACAGCTGGGCAGCCAAGATGGGGCCCATTCCTTACCAATATGACTTTTAGCTAGGGCCCATATGAGGCCCATCTTGAGCCCATCTGGGCTTGCCCACATGGGGCCACCATGACTCCATTAACAATACTAATTGCCTTTATAATAAATGGTTTGCTCAAACATAAAAAACAGCATATTACAGCTGTGCATATCTGTTTTTTCTTATTTAATATAGCTCAACTCAAACATTGCTATCTTCGTGTCATCTGTTTTCCCTAATAGCAGCTCTGAAGATTCTAATTGCATGATCATATTCATAGACACAGAAATATTAAATAACATTTTATTTCGGCATGTAATACACAAAAATGATTCACTTTTCAAATGTCATGTTCAGTCGCTATTGTAGAATCGCTGATGGCTGGCCTGATTGCCACTAAGGATGTTACTGCCAGTTTCAAACTAATGCCACAAGATGAAACCCATCTGCAATAAGATAAATAAGCATTACTGCACTGTATAAGAATCCAACGGTTTCTATACACACCAGTAAAGTGCAAGATAGCTAATACTGCAAGGCACAAACTAATATTGTCTTTTAGTTTCTAGTGTAAAAATAGAATAACACGGACATTCAAAGTATAATCATACAAAAGGGGATTCTGTACTAAACATATTTTGGACACAATATAGAATAAACGTGAATCACAAATACATAATTGTTGAGGTGCACGTTTCCCTAATCATATATGAAACAAAAATAAAGAAATAAACAAATTAATAAGCAGTGTATGTGCTCCAGTTAAAATATACATGACTTTGCATCTCTGCGTACAAAACAGTTTTGGCTCGGCCTATATTGCACACACTTTCATAATTTAGCACGAGAAAGGTTGTAAAGGAACAATGAGGATAAAAGAAAAAAAATGTGAATTTCAATATTCTTGCCATTTAAAAAAAATAGCTTTCTTTTTCTCACGAAATAAACATTTGTCAGATATTTCAATAATCAACCAAGACTATGCCCAATGTATAACAGTGGGAAAAAAAAAAGTACCGTTTTAACTACTGTACATTTTGTGGGCATTCCCATCCATGAGGCTGACAACCATTACAAACAACATAAGTTCTTTATATTTCCTTGAATATTTTAGTGTAACTTTTTCCATTCTCCATCTTCTAAAATCTTGTTGCTTATATATCACAACTGATCGGCCATTCTCCTTAGAATCGTCTTTATTTGTGAGGTGTCACGCTCATACTAAACAACATGGCAGTTTGGAGCAACCTGTCACCATCAGCCTGCAGGAAAGCTTGGCTAATACCATTTTAGTTTGTATTCCTGACTGAGGAATGGAAAAGCAGGAGCAAATCTCAGCACCCATGTGAGTTTCCCATTTTTCTTGATTGACTCCTCTGCTCTTAAATGATAGGAGGCAAACATTTCATGTCTTGCCTTTCTGTGGCCTCTTCCTCCTGCGGTTTGATGACGATGTGAACAGGCCTCTCTAAACCGCCATCCTGAATCTTGGAATCAGCACTCTCGCACACCTCGTTCTCTGCTGAAGCCCCGATTGGGCGCAGACGCTCACCCGGGGCCGTCTTTTTGTCTGAACTGTGTCTCTTCAGCTTGTCCTCGTCGCTGTTTTCTTCAGAGATGAACCTCTCTGCTGTACCACCCCAAGAAAGGATATTAGATTCCTGCTTAGTGGGTATGCTTCATTAGGCATGCATGCAGTCAACATGACACTTAGAAACATTTTACAGTGGAATCTTTGAGGTCGAACACAATCTGTTCCCAGGATGTTTGGATTTCAAAACTTTTACCTAACTTTTATCCCATAAATAATAGAGATAACAACAATCTATTCTAAATTGAAACTGTTGCCATAATGATACTGTCATTAACTGTACTGGCAGACTTTTGTTGGTTCCATTAATGTTTCTGAGAGGTAGGCTACTCACCAGATTTGCTGTTAGCTTGTTTGATGCAATTGTATTCACCATTTCTCTCTGTGCTGGCCACACTTTCCGTAGGCTTCTTCACTGATGGTTTGGTTCTGGGCTTCACTTTGTTGAAATTCCCCTCCAAGATCCAGTCGTGTTGTAAACCCTCATCTGGTGTCATCCGTTTAGTTGGATCCCAACTAAGATGCACAAGGGAAAAGAAAGGAGCATTTTTAGAGCAATGGAATTCAAGTAGTGCCTATTTTGGAGGTGAAGCAGAATTGGAACATACGTGAGGCAGCGTGTGATAAAGTCTAAGAATAAAGCATCATTTGTCTTCAGTGTAGTTGACAGCTCCTTGGAATTGGGTCTTCGTTTCTTCCCCTTACTATTAGTGGTGTTTCTGGGATTTCCTTTTGAGTCTAAACATCAATACAAACAGAACTGTTATTAGCACTGAACATTAGACTCTCATGAACAAATCAGTATGTTTTAAAGTCTGACGTTTTACAAGCACATGGAAATTCAGAACTTCACCAAGATAAATAGTGGAATAAGGCTTTTGTGACGATTATTTTTTGTGTGTGTGTGTGTGCAGAAATGCCTTATCATTAGCCACTGAAATTACTAAAATTATTGTTCAATAAAGATTATAGCGTCAAACAAACTTGAAGGTGATGTAAAGAGAGTGTGAATGTCTTCTTACCAAAGAACAATCTCCTCCTGGATGCAGACTGAACAAAATCATTTGGTGGCATTCCAAGAAGCTGCAAAAAAGGAAAAAAAAGAAGAAAATAAAGAAAAGAAAAAAGGAATTAGGACACTTAAGTGTATTGATTCAAACACTACTACATAACCAGAAGAAGCAGAACCATTTAAAGAGTGATTAATCACATGCACACCTCCATGATACATGCTATCTGCTCCACTTCACTCTCCCCAGGGAAGAGAGGGTACCCGGTGTAGAGCTCAGCCAAGATGCAGCCCAGACTCCACATGTCAATGGCCATGCTGTAGGGGTGACCCAGGATGACCTCAGGGGAGCGGTAGAAGCGGCTCTGGATGTAGGTGTACACTGCAATGGATGAGGTGCGGAGAGCTCAAATTTACTTCACCTATTCGTACTTTTAGTTTGGCTGAAGAAGCCTGTTTCAAAACATTTTATTTTCTTCAGTTACATTTGTTATTGTGATGTATCCTAGGTATTTTGTCTTACAATCTATCTACACTTACTAAATTGTATGAGTTATTCTGTGGTTTCCACCTCAATGTCTGATTACAATCTGGCCACATCTTGCAAAGCTTGAAAGAGGACTTTTTGATTTTGGGTATTCTTGTACTGTGTGTTTTGATCATTTTGGCTCTGTATTTCTGAATGTTATGTGTGTTCTAGGGCATTTGCTTGTAGGGATGCGTCAAGAGAATTGTGTTTGGGACCTCCGCTGTGTCAGATATCATCATACTGCTACTGTGCGGCGGGCGTACGTGTGCTTGACGTAATTTTCCTGCCGGCGTATACACGTAGTCTAGTTTAGTGGTTCTCAACCGCGGTCCTTGAATACCCCTATCCAGCCTGTTTTCCATGTCTCCTTCAGTCAACACAGGTGTTTCAAATCACCAGCTAATCAGCAAGCTCTGCATGAAGCCTGATAACGATCCTCAGCTGTGTTGGCTGAGAGAGACATTGGAAAACAAGCTGGATAGGGGTACCCGGTTTAGAACCATTGGTCTAGTTTACCATGTTTGTGAATTTGGCAGACCACGTTGCACCTTACTGGGAGTTCCGACGGACCGAGGGCGTTTTCTATTGATGTGGAAGAAAGTAAATTAGAATTAAGACCTGTTAAAAGCTAGTCTAAGTTGCGGCGCAGGCGGTGTAATACAATTTTGGCGGATTTGATCGAGGCACAGGCTCACAGATTCTGAGGTCCGCGGACATGTATCGACATTGTATTTCATTTGTACAGTAAATTATGACAACAGTGCAGTAAATTATGACAACAGTGAATCATTGTAGAAATCAATTCATTGAACAAGTTATGATTATAATCATCACAAATATATTTATTAAAGTACCTCCCAGACCACTCCACAGAGGCCAACTTTACATAATCAACAAGTGGAGATCTTCTTGCAGTTCCTTTTAAATATACTTTGCGTGCCAATCTTTTGCGGAGTGACTGCAGTAAGTCCTACCCCCCATCTATACCCCACACTTCTTATGTGCTAAATTTAAAAGGAATGAGGGGAGCTGCTTTCATTGGATGGCAAACAAGTCAGCCATGTTCCGTCCCACAATGGTGCAAATCACCCTTTTACACCCTTTTACTTTTACCCATCTACCTAAATACTAAAAGAAAACTCCACCCACCCCTTTGCAATAATCTTGCACTGGGCATGAAAGTTATCTGTGCTCTTTTCTAAGATAATAAACAGTACACATTTGTTTTTCTTTAAGATTTGTTTCTGGTATTATCTAATTCATATATTTGTATCTTTGAGGTTTGATTTTTGATAAGGCTTTTATTTTGCATCTTGTTAAAATTATGCTGGGGTAGCTGTAAGGTGTCTAGTCACAATTTGGCACAGATAAACGTTCACATGCAGTCATATGCTCTCACCTCTTTGTTGTTCATAACAGCTTGATCCAAAATCAACCACCTTGATGTTCCCTGGACCTCTCTGAGACAATAGGATATTCTCCTGTTGAAGAAAAGCTCATTAGTTTCTCTTCCACAACACTAGTGTAATACTGTATAGCTCCACAAGATGGCACAGGTGTCTTTACATTATTTTCACAACAATGCTGAGCAGAGCTACTAAAAAAGTACTTCATTTAATTGTATCTTTATTGTACTTGTATTCCAATTGTACATTCTGTCCTAAAATATAACAGCTATCTGGTTGTGCAAGAATCAATACCGGCTTGAGGTCGCAGTGTATGATCTTCTCTCTGTGGAGCATCTGCAGGCACCTGAGCAGAGCATGGGTGAAGCGACGGATGAGGGCCACACTGAAGCCCTGGAAGTTGTTCTTTTTGATGAGCTCATACAAGTTCACCCTGTCAAGAGAAATCAATCCATCTTTATTTATATAGCACTTTTCATACAGCATGTGCAACTCAAAGTGCTTGACATGATTTAAAACAACTTTGCAGGCAACCCACCTCCCACGATACTGGCCCTCAAACATTAAGAAAAAGACCTGCACATACCAACACAAGTTAAACAACTGGTGACCTAAGAAAACTGGGGATCAATGAACCAATGCAATTTGACAAGTTGGCGTTGTATTAAGATCATGGTCACAATATGTTTGGTAGCTTGATGTTTCAAACGTTTTCCTCTCCACTTGGAAATAATACATAATTGTGTTGGCATTATTCTCCTGCTGTCTGTTGTGATGAGCTGCTCTATGGTTGGTGTAATTGGAACCCCCACACCATGAAGCAAGAAGGGGAAAGAGATAGGGCTCTAATCAAGGCCTTAACTAAAGGATTTGGTGACAGTAATGTTAGACAAGGTGGCAGTCCAAGTTGTCCTCTAAAGGTCTTCCATTTAAAAGGATACCTATGCCTGTGCCTACGGTACACATTCATCACGTAATCCCCGATCCCATGCTGTCACACTCTGACATCAAGGTGAAACCACCTTGCTCAGGACAAAAGTTCCTAAACATAATAAGACCAATTTTGTGCTTGTTTCTGTGGATGATGAGGAACAAAAAACAAGAGAAAGAGTTGGTGTTACCAACCCGAGAAGCTCAAAGGAGATGCAGAGGTGATTTCGGAAGTAGAAGTACTCCTTCATGTGGATGACGTTGTGAAGGTTGTCTTTGTCTTTCCTCTTTATCACATCCAGGATCTTCAGCTCAACTAAAGCTTGGTGATGAAACCTGGAGAGCAAATAATATGTTGAATTTACCACTCCATCCAAAAGTGAAAAAGATTTTCCCAACTTGCACCTCTTCTTGTTGCGTATCATCTTAACAGCCACAAGTTCGTTTGTCTTGTGGTCCAAACATTTCAGAACCTGCCCAAAGGAACCTTTGCCAATCACTTCAAGTACTTCAAATCTGTAGGCGATATGGTCGTGCAGCACCTGCAACAACAAAATGAGCACAGTTAGAGCAACCTAATATTGACACAAATTGATAAAAACACCTGACATAAACTGTATTATGATTCTTAATTTGCCAGAAAACCTGTTAGTTTTGCTCTTATGCCATCACCAATATTACTTTCTCTGGCTAAATCATCCCCTTTCCACCTCTCGTGTCACCTACCTGGGTGTTAAAATGGATCCCCATCCAAAATACCATCTGAGAAACATTGCAAAACTTCGTCCTGCACTATCCCTGGCAGGTGCAGAGAAGCTCATCCATGCCTTTGTTTCCTCCATCTAGATGACTGCAACACACCCCTCATCGGGATTCCGGGTAAGAACACTTCTGCCAGGATCCTGATGAGGTTGCGCAAATTCGGAAATCACCCCCATCCTGAAATCACTTCACTGGCTCCATGTCTCTCTCAGAATTGAGTACAGGGTCTCCCTCCTCACCCACCAGTACAGAGATGTCTCCCGATTCCTCAGAAACAACCTCAGAACTCAAGACCTTGTCATGAACCCTCCGTTCTGCAACAACAGACACCCTCCCTGAAACCAAGCTCTGCACCATGGCCGATAGGGCCTTCTCCTCTGTGGCTCGGCTGTGGAACGCTCTCCTGAGATCCCCACAGACTACTGATGCTTTTAAACAAGACCTTAAGACTTTTCTTTAAAACAGCTTTTTTTTCTATGCCCTTCTCTTTTTTTCTTTTTTCTTTTTAATTTTTATTTTATTCTGCAGCAGGTTGAGATTGCAGAAATATAAAGTACATTACAAATAAAATTATTTTATTATTATTATTATTAGTGTACAGTAAGTTTGGACATTAATGCTCATTAGGGGTTGGCCTACACTCCTCAGCAAGTTTATGTTAGTTAACTAAAACTAATGAAAAAGCTAAAATTAAAAAAACAACTAATTTTGTTAACAAAATGAAATAAAAAACAAAATTGCTTTTTAAAAAACGAAAACTAACTGAAACTACATTTTATATTTACAAAACTAACTATTATAGTAAAAATGTCCTTTGTTTTAGTCTTTGGTAATTAATTTAATGCATGAGCCTTTGAGGATGATTTTAAATGTGATTTTAAGTAGATTAATTTTGATATTAAGTTATTAACTGGAATAAGGACGTTTGAAAATGTCTCACAAAGTAGTGATGTCATCTCACAGCAGCCAATAGTCTTATAGTATAGTATATATAGTCACCTTCAGATAACCTCAGTCCCATGGGGTTTTTTTTTTTTTTAAATATTGTGCACAAGTAATACACTTTTTTTATTAACCAAAACTAATACTGAAACTAACTAAAACTAAGCATTTATTAAATAACTAAAACTAATAAAAAAAAAAAAACAGAACCACCCTGAAAACGAACAAACTTTAAAAAACAAAACTCAAAACGAAATAAAAACGAAGTAAAGTGAAAAATTCCAAAACTATAATAACCCTGCTTCTCAGTTCCCTGATATCTTAATTATTAATTTTATATGCTTCCAATATTGTGGAAATAGTTTAGGGAATTCCATTTTCTGTTGTGCTGGAGCAGAATACAGTACACAGTAAATACTGCAGAGTAAGTTTGACTCTATATAGAATGGGACTGTCGCCAAATAGACTCAGTTTCTGACACGACGAGAGGAGGTAGGACTCAGACGCAGAATGTAAGTTGGCCAACAAGGCTGCAGCTTTAATTGCTCGAAACGAAAAACACCTCTCAAAGAGGGGGAAAAAAAAAGGCTGAACAAAAAGAGCTCCAAACTGGAGATAAAAAAAGGGCACTCAAAAACAGGGACAACAAAAGGCGCTCCACTAGGGAGGAAAACAAGGGGCAAACTAAGGGCGCAAGACAAGGCAAGGCAAGGCAAGACATCAAACTAGGACTGTGGTACGAGGACTGTGAGGACGCTTCCATGCACTGAGATGTGACACTTCGGCAAACTGAGGGAGAAGGCTGATGGCTTTTATTGCAGGGTTGATTGGAAGCAGGTGGTGGTGATCATGGGCGTGGACCGGTAATCAGTGAGCTGCAGGAAGGGTAAGTGACCTGGGGTGAGAGGAGAGTTAATACTTTCTAAATTAAACGGGAACCTGACTGTGAAAACAAAAGCATGAACCGCCACTCTGGTGGCGGCGTGACAGTACCCCCCCTCAACGGCCGGCTCTTGACGGCCCAGGAATGTCAGGGTGCTCTTCATAGAAATCGTCGATGAGGGAGGGGTCCACGATGAATCGGGCGGGCACCCTCTGCCTCTCTTCTGGCCCGTAACCCTCCCAATCAACCAGGTACTGGTGTCCCCGGCCCCGCTTTCTGACATCCAACAATTTCCTGACTTTATACACCGGGCCCCCCTCCACCATCTCCGGAGGGGGCGGCGCAGGCTCGGGCGGGACCAGGGAACTGTCCTGGACTGGCTTGACCTGGCTCACGTGTAAGGTGGGGTGGGCGCGGAGGGATCGAGGCAGGCGAAGGCGCACGGCGGCAGGACCTATGGTCTTGGCAATTGGGAACGGCCCCACGAATCTTGGGGCCAACTTTGGACATGGTACTTTGAGATGAAGGTGTTTCGTAGAAACCCATACCTTTTGGCCTGGCTGGTATTGGGGTGCGGCCTTCCTCCTCCGGTCAGCAGCTCTTTTCACCCTGTCGCCTTGACGCTGTAGTGCCAGTCGAGCTGCTGACCAGATTCGGCGACATCTGCGGACCATGGCGAGAACCGAGGGGACTGAGGCTTCCTCCTCCAGGTCCGCGAAGTAAGGCGGATCGTATCCGTGAACACATTTGAATGGCGTGATTCCTGTGGCAGAGGTGGGTAAGGAGTTATGTGCAAGTTCGACCCATACCAAGTTCTTGCTCCAAGTGGATGGGTTTTGGGAGACCAAGCAACGAAGTCCGGTCTCCAGCTGTTGGTTGAGCTTCTCAGCTTGTCCATTGGCCTTTGGGTGATAGCCTGAGGTTAGGTTCGCCTTGGCTCCTATGGCTCTGCAAAACTCCTTCCAAAAACGAGAAACAAACTGGGGCCCGCGGTCCGACACAATGTGTCGCGGGAATCCATGGATCCTGAATACCTGGTCGATCATGATTTCGGCTGTTCTCTTGGCGGAGGGTAGCTTGGGTAAGGGAATAAAGCGGACCATTTTTGAAAAACGATCGACTACTGTAAGTATCGTGGTTTTACCATGCGAAGTAGGAAGTCCAGTAACAAAGTCCATAGAAATCTCGGCCCAGGGTCTTGAGGGGATCGGCAGTGGTTGGAGGAGACCCATCCGGGGTTGATTTGACGATTTATTTCGGGCACAGACTGGGCAGGCCTTGACATATTCCTGCACCGAGGTCTCCATAGAAGGCCACCAGAATCTTCGGGCGACGGCGAAAAGGGTCCTACGAGTACCTGGGTGGCAAGACAGACGAGAGGTGTGTGCCCAATTGATCACCTGTGCTCGTAGGGCCTCCGGAATGTAAAGTCGTCGTGGTGGGCACTCCTTTGGTGTGATTGTGTCTTGGAGTGCCTCCTTGACTTCCTCTTCTATCTGCCAAGACATTGCTCCTACTACGCAGTCTTTAGGCAGGATGGGCTCAGGTTCGGTTGCTGTGGAATCAGGGTCATGAATTCGGGACAGAGCATCTGCTTTGACGTTCTTGCTTCCGGGTCTGTAAGTTAGAGAAAACGAAAATCTGTTAAAAAACAACGACCACCTGGCCTGTCTAGGGTTCAGTCTTTTGGCTTGGCGCAGATACTCCAAGTTGCGGTGATCTGTCCAAATGATGAAGGGGTGTTCCGCGCCCTCCAGCCAGTGCCTCCACTCTTCAAGGGCGACCTTGACCGCCAGTAGTTCCCGATCTCCAACGCTGTAATTGCGCTCGGCCTTGGAGAGCTTCCGGGACAAGAACGCTCAGGGGTGAACCTTTCCATCCTCCTGGCTTATTTGGGACAGCACGGCTCCGACGCCCAGATTGGAGGCATCTACCTCGACCACGAACTGCCGGGTAGGATCGGGAACTCTGAGTATCGGTGCCTCCGTGAAACGCTTCTTGAGTTCGATGAATGCGGCGTTGGCTTCAGGAGTCCAAATGAAGCGATGCTGTGGGGAGGTCAAGGCATGGAGTGGAGCTGCGATGGAGCTAAAGTTGCGGATGAAACGACTGTAAAAGTTGGCGAAGCCCAGGAACTGTTGCACCTTCTTTCTAGATTCAGGTGTGGGCCAGTCTCTGACCGCGCTGACCTTCTCCAACTCCCTCTCGACTTTGCCAGGAGATACGACGAATCCCAAGAATGAGATGGTATCTGCATGGAAAAGGCTCTTCTCAGCCTTTACATAGAGCTGGTGTTCTAGCAGACGTTTCAGGACTTGGGTAACATGTTGCTGGTGGGTTTTCAAGTCCGGTGAGTAGATCAAAATGTCGTCGAGATAAACATATACGAAATGGTCTATGAAGTCCTTGAGCACATCGTTAATCATGGCCTGGAATATAGCCGGCGCATTAGTGAGTTTAAATGGCATGACCAAGTATTCGTAGTGGCCCCGGGGAGTATTGAAGCCGGTTTTCCACTCATCACCTGCACGAATCCTGACGAGATGATAAGCGTTGCGGAGATCCAATTTGGCTTGCTGTAGCTGGTCGAATACTGATGACATCAAGGGCAGAGGATATCGGTTCTTGACTGATTTCATTCAGGGGGCTGTAGTCAATACAAGGGCGTAAAGAGCCATCCTTTTTGCCCACAAAGAAAAACCCAGCTCCAGCTGGCGATGAAGATGGTCGGATAAGTCCGGCTTTCAAAGAAGTGTCAATGTACTCGTTTAGGGCCTTGCGTTCGGGACCCGACACCGAGTACAATCTCCCTTTGGGAATGGTAGATCCAGGAATCAGCTCAATAGAACAGTCATACGATCGATGTGGAGGGAGTGACATGGCCTTGGTTTTATTGAACACTTCTCTGAGAGGATGATAGCAAGTGGGAACGGTGTTCAAGTCCGGGTAGTCCTGGTCAGTCGCGAGAGTCACCTTACGGATGGCAGCAGAAGGTGCCTCTGCCGCTGGCTGCTCCAACCCATGGTGTTCACAGTCATTTCCCGAGTCCAGGACTTGCCCCGATCGCCAGTCGATGCGGGGGTTGTGCAACTGCAACCAGGGATGTCCCAGGACCAGTGTGTGTGACGGGGAACGGAAGACATGGAAGCGAAGGAATTCCCGGTGCTGCCCAATATGGATCTCGAGAGGCTCTGTGACATGCGTGATGAGGAATAAGTCCTTCCCATTGAGCGCCCTGGCCCTCATATGGGTGGAAAGTGGCTCCGTGCCTGCCTGCAATTTTTCCACCAGGCCCCAATCCATGAGGCTCTCGTCCGCTCCGGAGTCGATGAGAGCTAGTAAGTCTGTGGAAATGGCATGGCAAGAAATCTTGACTTGCGTGAGTTTTCGGTTCTTGACTTGCTTGTGAGTTTCGGAACTCACCGGAGTGCCTCGCTTGGTGGGACATTTACCACCAAATGGCCTTGTTCTCCACAGTAGTAGCACCGCCCCTCTTGACGACGTCGCTGGCGTTCGTGGTGAGTCAGTCGGGCGCGGTCCACCTGCATCGGCTCCTCGCCACTCTCGCTGGATCTCCCCGCGGTGGACGACTGGGGAAGTGCACCTTGTGGAGACGCTCTTGCTGCCGGGTGCCGGAAGAATCCAGAGCCGTGTCTCCGTTGATGTCCGCTGGTCTGCATAAGATCTCGCCTTCGATAATCGGTGCGGATGGCCAGCGAGATCAATGAGTCCAAGTCGCCCGGTAAGTCCACGGGCAGTAAGAGTTCTTGCACAGAGGTTGAGAGCCCCTTCAAAAAGTGGTCAAAGAGGGCTGTGTCGTTCCAGCCACTCATGACTGCTAGAGTTCGGAATCGGATAGCGTAATCATTTACCGATTCTCTGCCTTGTCTGAGGTTGCTTAGTTCTCGAGTCTTTTCTCGATCCATGTTGGTGGGATCAAACACGAGGCGGAGAGCCCTGCTAAACCCGGCTGCGGTGGAGCAAGTCGGGGAGTGCCGTGCCCATTCCGCGGTGGCCCAGTCTCTGGCTCGTCCCATCAGGTGGGAAATCATGAAGGCCACGCGGGAACGGTCGGTGGGAAATGCCTGTGGTGAGAGTTCGAAATGTATGTCGCATTCGGTCAAGGAATGCCTGACAACGTCCTGGTTCTCCCGAGTATCGCTCCGGGGAAGCCAGTCTCAGTCCAGCCCCGGCCAGGGCTGGAGTCGGAATCGGTGGTTCAGCTGTTTCTGGTTTCGTGACGGTTGGCGTGGAGTGTTGCAGGTGGCTCACCAGCTCCTGCACCTGTCCAGCGAGCTCTCCCATCCGGGTGACCATGGCCTGCTGGACCTCCTCCTGGTGCGACAGGCGGGCGGCCTGTCTCCGGAGTGCAGCCTCCAACTGGGTCCATGCTGGCCGAAGTGTACTGACACGACGAGAGGAGGTAGGACTCAGACGCAGAATGTAAGTTGGCCAACAAGGCTGCAGCTTTAATTGCTCGAAACGAAAAACACCTCTCAAAGAGGGGAAAAAAAAGGCTGAACAAAAAGAGCTCCAAACTGGAGATAAAAAAGGGCACTCAAAAACAGGGACACCAAAAGGCGCTCCACTAGGGAGGAAAACAAGGGGCAAACTAAGGGCGCAAGACAAGGCAAGGCAAGGCAAGGCAAGGCAAGGCAAGGCAAGGCAAGGCAAGACATCAAACTAGGACTGTGGTACGAGGACTGTGAGGACGCTTCCATGCACTGAGATGTGACACTTCGGCAAACTGAGGGAGAAGGCTGATGACTTTTATTGCAGGGTTGATTGGAAGCAGGTGGTGGTGATCATGGGCGTGGACCGGTAATCAGTGAGCTGCAGGAAGGGTAAGTGACCTGGGGTGAGAGGAGAGTTAATACTTTCAAAATAAAACGGGAACCTGACTGTGAAAACAAAAGCATGAACCGCCACTCTGGTGGCGGCGTGACAGTTTCAGAGTAATATTTACGCTTGGAAGAGAGTAAAATAAAGTATTGCAAAAAATACAAATAAAAGTTACTCAAGGGTTGAGGAACGAGCTCAAGTCTCAGCTTGGGAGACAGCCTATCTACCCCCTGAGCCACGCAACTCCTGCTGTGTGTTAGTGTATCACTCATGTCAGCTGGAATCTTCGTAGCACCAAGAGCCCAAAACCAATGTGTTTGGTCTCCTTTTGGATATAAACAGTACGAGTGGCACAGCTCAGGTGGTAGTTTGGCAGTCTCCCAAGCTAAAAGGTCGTGACTTCGTTCCTCAACCCTTGAGTGACCTTTTTCCCCCTATTCTTTACTCTTTTCCAAGTGTAAATATTACTCTAACTGAATCTATTTTGTCCCACTCTAAATAGAGTCAAATTTACTCTAAATAGAGTGAAATTTACTCTACAGAATTTACTGTGTATGTGTAAAAGGCACATCATTTTTGAATGAAGTCTAATTTATTAGAACTATGGAGCCCCAATTTCAGTCCCTTCAAAACACCTTTGGGATAAACTATGGAGCAGATATCAGCTCTCACAACGTGTTCCCAGAAAAGTGGAACCTGTGATGATAGCTTCATAATTAAATCAACCCCAGATGCAAAAATAGACCAGTTCAAGACTTGTTTTCCCAAACTTGAAACGCTGCTACTGTTTGGAAATCGTTTTTTAGAAAGACAATTTTAATAGGCCAAATGTTGAGGGTAAATGACCATCTTGTGGTAGTATCATCAAATTACCCTGATGTAGCTCCCATGCTCGTCGTCATATCCGCAGTTCTGCGGCACAGCTTGGGATCCCTCGATCTTTTGAGAGCCCAGCCCGAGGAACCAGATCTCTGCGTAGTCCATGATTTCCTCCTTCTCAAACTCAGTCAGACGATCTTGGAAATTGTTGACTGATTCTGTTAGCAGATTGGAAGAGGAGGAGGAGGAGCAGATGAATCATGTTATCATATTGATCAAAGAGCAGAGAGTGGGAGGGTGAGCAAGTGCCATGATGCAAACATGCTATTCTTTACTATGAGTCAATGAATAAGATTACTTTGAGTAGGTCATGTTTTTCTGTGCTCCATGAAAACATACCTGTGGGAGACATTGGTAACCTTCGACCCTCGGGTGCCTTTTCTTTGTTCAGCCTGTTACTGAAGAGTTTGTTGTTGCGGGACACTGATATTTTATCCATGGCTGCACCAAATCGCATGGTGAACTGCTGAGTGGGTTTAGGCCTCTCAATCTGTTCATGGACATTCAGATTTCAGTTCTCATCCACACCAAGCTATTAAAAGAGCCTACAGTTGCATGTCTATGACTAGCGACAACACGGTGACGTTCAAGATGTTCCACAGAAATCATATTAGTATCTACTGCAAATCACCTCACTTTGAGTAATATTATCCACAGCAGAATAAAAAAAAAAAACAACAACCCCTTTTCTACTGATCAGACAGATAATAAGAATGCAAGAAAGCTGAATAATGACATCCTTACTGTGTTTGTTTGGCAGTGGTTGTGGAACCCCTGATTGACAATTTGAGGCAGGATGTGGTTGGACTGCTGCTGCTGCTGCTGCTGGTTCTTGGCATTGCTGACAACTACCTGGACCACTGGAGGCTCCAGCTGAGGCAAAGTTTCTACTCCTTGGCCAAACTTCTGTAAATGGAAAAAAAATGTTTTATCATGCTAACTTTACTATATGATGAAATGCTAACAAAAAATACAACACACAAAAAATAGTCTGAAAGTGAATACATTTTAAAGTAATCAAATAAAATGGGGTCACATGATGAGATGTTTTGTCTTGCTCAACTCTACAGCTATATACTTAATTTATAAAGACAGACGTAGTGAGGCAAAAATAAATACATATCCACAATTGAGATATAGTGATTGACCATATACAGTCGGGCTGGGAATCTTTGACTGTCTCACAATTCGATTCGATTATGATGTTTGGGTCTACGATTCGATTCAGAATCCATTTTAGATTCTTGATTCAAATGATTTTCGATTCAAAATGATTTGATTGACAAATGATTTCTGCTTCAATTTACAGATATGCACAACATTGTCATGATGTACTCCAGTCTGCTTTGCAACATAGACATAAAGTGTCTTTTTTTTTTGTTTTTTTTTGTTTAAACATTTATTAATTTTGTATTGTAAGTGCTTTTTTTCCACAAAAACAGCATGTGGGCTACAACTGCCTTTTCATTTATTTTTCTTCCTCTCAATGTTAACTACTGTTTGTTGATGCTTATGTGTTGTCTTTCCTTGTGTAAAGCACGTTGAGTTGCCTTGTGGATGAAATGTGCTATACAAATAAACTTGCCTTGCCTTTTCCCCTTCTTCTTCATTTCTAATTTAAATAAAATCAATTTTTGGATATTAAATATCGATTCGATTTGCTTAATAAATGAGAATCTCGATTCTTTTATGAATCGATTTTTTTGGCAGACCCCTAATAGACAGCACAATAGTAAACACTTGGGATGTAACAATAAGGGCAATATTGTGATATTAAAACTGCCACAATATCGTCGTCGTCATGTTCACGATATTTAAAAGCACCACATCTGCTCAAAAAGTCAGATTGATTTCCATTTGTGCAGTTGTAGCACCCTCTAGTGGCTACTTTTTTAGGTGAATTTAATTTTCATTAGGGATGTTTTGGCCCTTCTATGTTTAAAATCTATGCTAATTGTCAGATGATCGTCATAATATGCTTGTGGAGCGAGTCAGTATGTGGAGGAACTCAATGTGTGCGTGCATTAGCAAGTAAATTCCTCAATATTTTTATATATTTTATATTTATATAGTTTTATATATATTTATATTTTTACAATATTTTTCATTGCTGTTATGTACAAAAGCACAATATTGTGGGGTTTTTTTTTTTTAGCATGAGTTCTTTTTTTTTTACAATATTGTGACCTTTTTTATATATCGCCAACCCCCCAACAAATTGTGATAATTATAGTATCGTGAGCTTTATATCGTGATAACATCATATCGTGATGTTTGGATATTGTTACATCCCTAGTAAACACAACAGAAGTAGAGTGGGTCAGCGATTGTGACCTACAAATGAATAATGTATTTTTTACACTGTCCTTGCACGCCTGTCACAGCCCCTTTCATCAGTATGTCATTGTGTTAGGCTGATCACTTTTTAGTGTGAGGCTCAGGTGATCAGAACCCCCAGCAGGGAGAGGCTGGAGTTACTGAGGGTAATGGGGACAAAGTCTTACAGGTCCTGGCTAAGCCGGGTCGTGGTGTTGTCTCTGGGAGCTTTGTGGGGGAGAAGAGCAGCAACCTACTCCTCTCTGGCTGCCATCAGGCATACTCTGAAAGCTTGATGGGTAAAATTAAACCCCTGTCCAATGCCAAGTCCGCTACGAAGAATTAGATATCGTAAAGATCTATATCAGTATCAAGGGGGGGAATTACGCAGTGAATTTAGCACGTCTTTATTTTGTTAACTGCCATTCCACAAATATGTCCAGTTAAATCAGTTAGAATGGTATTGTTCTTATATATGACGTGAGTAAAACATCTCTGTAAAGTATTACTGATGCGAGATATATATTTTTTCTCACTGAAAGCTTGCATGCACATTTGATGTGATTTTTCTGCTTACATGCTGTGTTTCTGCTGATGATGTTGTTTATGATGCACAGAGATAGAATTAAATATAGTTGCTGACACCCGCCACAAATGGAATATGAAATAAACTCAGCCTGGCCGGCATGCTTTAAGGCACTTAAATGCCAAAGAAAAATGAATGCGATTACATACTGTATATGCAGACAAATGTGCACGCTGCGTGATGTGACACGAATGGATAAATGTGAGTAAACAGTGAAGTTGCAAAAAGTATTATTATTATTAATATTATTATTATTATTTTAAAAATGTGTTATGGTTTGTGTTTGACAGACAAAAATTGATGCATAAGCATTTTTTAATTTATTTTTTTACATTTTATTTTTTATATACATCTTACAGGATCTAAGCACTACACATTTGCATGTTAATCCAGGAATTTTACAGCTCAGATAAATTAAATGGGAATCAATAAGATCTGATGCATTAGTTATTATTATTATTATTATTATTAAAATAAGCCAATTTACTGGAATCCAATAGACATGTTCAACTTACAAATTAATGTAAAGTAGGGGATTGTTTTGTTTTTGGGTGACAGTCTCCTAAATAGAAGCTTACCGGTATACCTTCAAGCATTTTTGCAAATTTGGGCACCACATGCAGTAAAACATTCTTCTATTCTTCAGTCATGGTTCTTTTTTTTTTTTTTTTTTTTTTTTTTTTGGTTGATGTAAACATGATTAATAATACTATTGAAAAGTACATCAAAATTCAAACATGGGGCCCTATTTTCATAGACAGGTACCTAAAAACGGTTGCAAATTCATTCGTGCCAGCGAAGTCTTTTGTTTCCCGTGTTTGAGATTGATTTGCACCTCACTGGGCATTTCGGTGGATGAAGCTTCTGTGCCCCTGGTGCACCTGACAATCTGGTAATAGAAAGTAGACTGCGCTTGGCGTAAAAACCGGCAGAAAAACTGCCTTATTTAAATGAGGGTTTTGTGCTCTATGGTTTTAGTGCTGATGGTTTTTTTCATCATATTTCTATTTTTTTATTTATTTTTTTTGCTCTATGTGCCTTCACTTATCCCTCAGGGACCAATAGTTTTTTTTTATTAAATTGAATTGGTTGAACATTTGGGAGAGCACCACAGGCCCAAGATTCAAGTGTTGGAATTGGAAATGTTAGTGGAAGTAAAAGAAACATATTACTGAGTTACAGAAAATAAATCTTGACCCTCGTGAGGATTGGCGGTTCAGATGATGGATGGATGGATGGATGGATGGATGCATAAAAGTCATCTTTTGTTTGGTCTAACATGTCCTGAGTGTCCATCATGAATAACATGGCATTAAAAACTTGGAACAGCATACATGAAGAAGTGCTCTGGCCGAGGCCAGCACCAATTGTCACTGCTGAAATGACCAAGATACACGCAAATACAGATTAGAATTAATTTTTGTCAACTAACGTCCAACAACTGTCATACAGCTTCCACATTGGCTTGCGTGCTCAATCAAGTTTGCACCATGTTTTGCATGTGCAAACCTTATGAAGTTCAGGCTCATAATGTCGATGAATATTCAAGTTACTGCAGCATCTTGCAGAGGTTAAAATCTGACCTGTAAGCAGGATCGGTTGATCCCAAGACGACTGCCCTCTGCTTGTTGTCTGTGAGGGAAGGCCTCCGGACGAGCCGTCTGGGGGAGGAATAATAATGTTTAAAGTACACAACTAGCTAAAGCAGATCTACTGCTGTTCATTTGTGGCACACTGGAAATGGGGCAACGGAGAATTACAAAGTCACACACAATGTCAGATTTAGGAATCCTTTAACACCTCTTCAGATAAAAGCAGTCCTGCGGAAATTGCTTCTCATATTCATTCTCTGTCACACACACACACACACACACACTGCAGGCAGCCGAGCAAGATTGCAGCCATGCTACCAAAAATAATGCACTGAGATCTAAAAATATATGACTTCCGTAAAAACCCAGCAACAACGATTCTCTCTCACATGCTGCACTTTTCCCTCCTGATCTGCAGTGCCTGAAAATGTGCACGGCCATGTGCTTGCCAGCAGATGTACACGTGTATGGCCGAATGTGTTCAAAAGAAGCTCTGTTGTCAAAAGCAACTGATTTTCACGTTCTATAAAAAGGAACTGGAGAATTTGGGATGAATCCCCTTTGCCACCAATCTGCCTGGCACGTGCCTTTTTAATCAGCGCGTGAGCCTTTGTTGGCTCCATATGGGCGAAATAAAGCTTAACCTCATTCGAAGATACAGTACATGCTGATCACTCTACCTGCCCAGAGTGGGAGAGAGACGCGAAACAGGCATACTGACCAGGATAAAAACAGCTCTAATCTCAATCTTGCCCTGAGTTTGTGAGGCAAACGCAACAACAAATTAATTCAAATTAATTTTTGCCTCAATCTCCCAATTAAAGCCATTCCTTTGGGACAGTGGTCTACACTTTAGTCAGTAAATCATGTTATAATCTGTGTGGGTCACCGTGGTAGGCTGGCATGTAACAAAGCAAACAAAAACAAAAATCACCAAGATGGATGAGCTGATTAATCAGTGTTGAACTTGTGGAAGCCCTATGACGTCACAGACAGGATGCCAACTTAATTGTCAATAAGTTTTAAGGAGCAAAATCCTTTTACTGTGTAGAGGGTAAATGCTTTTCATCAACTCAATGAAAAGTACTCCATTGGAAACCCAAAATTCATAATTGTTTGACCGACTGAAAAGGCCCTGGTTCCTTGTGTTTTCTTTGTTTGCACGCTTAGTATGCTAAGACAGTCATTCCAAACAGTGTGCTGCAGTACATTAGTGTGATATGAGAGAATCATCACGTCACATGTACGACAGAAAATTATGTCCAATGTTATTTCATTTGTCTGAAAATTATTTTTCCATCCATCCATTTCCTGTTACTATAAAAATATGTTCATCAACATATATGTTAGGAACATAGTTAGAGGGAGAACAATTAAATGCTCTTCCGCCAGACAAAAGTTACAGTACATTATTAACGAACAAGTATTGAACTTTTTTGGAAATTTTTGTGTGGTGGTGTGCCATAAGATGTTTCTTATGTAAAATATCTGTATGTGCCTTAGTTTAATAAAAGTTAGGAAATACTGATCTAAAGAATGAGAAGTCACAATGTTGGTCATCTCAGCAGGTGCCCGAGAGAAGCGTTGCCTTCGTGTGCTCGGTCACTTGGGTCAGAGGGTCAACAAATGGAGGAGAGGCAAATCAATATTTAAATCAAATCACTTTTTGAATTTTGCCATCCACTGCCAAACACTGATGCTCAAAGCAATGTCAGAAATAGAAAGGGATCTGATTTGCCAGCAAAAATATTTGGGCAAGTGACACAGGCAAATTATGGAATTAATAGCACTTTTGTGGAATTTGTGGATGGGGAATTGTTATACAACAGTCAGGAGATAAGATTGCATTTTATCATAACAAATGCATCACAGGTCTTTCCCAAAATAATACCAAGCCAGCATTTTCTGGGAAACCATGTTCTTGGACAGAGTGACAAGTTGCTACAATATTAAACGGTATATATACACATGTATAAGCCAATGAGCTCAAGTACAAGAGTGACATAGTGACAAAAGATTGAATTTTATTTTATATAAAATTTCAAATAAATAAATAAATGAATGAATTAATTTTATGGACTATCTCTGTTAGTAATAGTTTGAAAAGTATTTTAAAAGTTTAATTTCTGATACCAGAATGTGCATCTATATAGCTATAATGTGACAATAGAGTAATAGAGAACTGTCGCCCACTGTAACAGAAATTGGAATAAACTTTTTGACTAAATGTACAATTCGAACACTACTGACTGAGGTGTAATATAAACAAGCTTCCTCACCTTATTTATCTCTGGCAACATGATGAAAATGTGAACATGAAAAGTGACTCTTGACGCGAGAGACTTTTTACAAAATCCTGGCAAAAAGAGTCATCTTGTCCATATAGTCAGGAGCGTCGAAAGGCAAAGCGGCTGTCCGAGTCCTCGTTAGTGATAAGCGCGTGAGTTCCGTGGAAACTGGTCTGAACCACGGATAAGAAAGGGAAAAAAAAGAATCGCACTCCAGGTTTTACGCGCACTGCTGCCGTCACCGAGGTGGAGATTAGCGTGAGAGGCAAGCTGTTGTAGGTTCTGTGCGTCGTGACGCGCCCATGAGCTAAGGAGCCACCTGGTCAGGTTTCTGCCGCGGACAGCTGGGGATGTCCCGATATAGACGTGCATATGTCTTTTCTATCCCTCTGCAGCCCCTCAAAACACCGACGCTCCACGTAGCAGATTTCCACCGACGCACGCGCACACGTCAGCCACGCTGCATGCTCAATATTCTCCGGAGACTCCCTCACAATCTCCACTGTCGAGCGGAGATGAAGGATTCCCTGGCAAACAAGCGTGCTCTGCAGCCTATCTCAGATAACCTCCCCCAGTAGACCTATACGTCATCACAAGGATACAGTATCAAGATTGAAACTAATGGGGACTGTTTGTTTGTTTGTTTTGTTTGTTTGTTTGTTTGTTTGTTTGTTTGTTTGTTTGTTTGTTTGTTTGTTTACTGTGATTCAATGTACAATAAACAGAATCTGCGTGTAAATTTTACAGAACAACATAGTATTAAAGCAGCATGTGCTTGGAAAATGGCACTTCATTTGTATAGGCTTTACAATTAAGGCCCTCAATGTGCTTTAACTACTCATTTCACAGTATCAGAAACAAGTGGACTTAACTTGCTCATGGATCTTTAACATCGTCACACCAAACCAACAACCTCAGGGGCATAAGCCGACCACTCTACCACTAACCCATGCTAAGCTGTTGTTGTGAAGCTGTCAGTAAATGACTGTTGAATCTACAAGTTTAAATAGCTCTGTCAGGTTTGTATTTGCGCAGTATTTTTTTTTTTAAATAGCTATTCTGGTAACCTTCCAGGTTTTGTTCCATTAGAAAAAAAATTACACATGGTTTTACTATACAGCAAACATTTATTATTATTATTATTATTATTATTATTATTATTATTATTATTATTATTATTATTATTATTATTATTATTTCTATACTTTACAAATATGTTTGTTTTTATGGAACAAAACCTGGAAGCTGTGGTTACCAGAATAACTGTAAAATAACCTGCAAATAACATAACAGCTTGTATTTTAAACTGACAACTTCACAGGAACAGGTTAGCATGCGTTAGTGGTAGAGTGGTCAGCTTGCACCCCTGCGGTTGTTGGTTTGATCCCAGCGCAATGTAACAGTATTAAAGATCCATGAGCAAGGTATTGTAATTTCAGTTGTTTCTGATGCTCAGAAATGAATAGTGAAAATGCAAAGTACATTGAGGGCTTTGTAAGGTAGTAACGCACTATACAAATGAAGTACCATTTCCAAACACATGCTGCTTTTATACTATTTTCTTCTGTCAATATTAAATACAGTCAAAATTCTGTCAATTCTATTTATTGTACATTGAATCCCATTAAAAAAAAACAAGTTCTGTAAATTTGTTTACATTTCCTCACTGTATTTTTTTTTTTTTTTTTTTACTGAATTTACTTGGTAGCCCAACCACAGCTGCCGTTTTTTCCCCCGTAAAAAACATAATTTTTTTTTACATACTACTTCCGAACTTAAACGAGTGGTGGGAACTATTTTAGAGTGATAGGTAATAATATCAACCTGTAGGTCTCGCAATTGATTTAGCCTATAAAATAGTAGCCTTGTTTAGCAAGAATGGGAATTTGTCAGACGGATCTGTGCCATGCTGGGCAACGGGCATTCTGGCATATGGCTCCCGGCACGCCCCTGGCACACCTGACAATTTGGTGGCTGAAAATAGTGGCGAATTTGAAGGGAGACTGATTCTGCGCTCTGTGGGGTGGATGACATCGTATTACACTGACAGGGAAATAATAAAGTGAAGGCAACTATTCATTGATGGACGCATTTTCTTCTCTACACACAAACCACCACCACATGCATCACCCCGTTTCCCAATGTCGATGTTGTCTGTTTTCCTAATTCAGAAATCTACTTACCCAAATATATGACACATTTCTTCTAATAAGTTACTACTACTAACTACTTTCAGTACAAATTACTGTATTCCGTGTGAATCTGTGTATATTTTGAGGTTTTGTTTTGATCTTTGTTGTAATTTGTTCATTGATTGATTGAGTGATTGATTTGTTACTTTGAGAGTTTTGGTGTATACAGATCTATGACACAAATGATGTGCATCAAGGAATTTATGTCAACAGATTGCAGCGCTAAAGTGTACTTGCATTGGTGCAAGTGAGGCAGTGATTAAACTGCTGCGTGCCATACTCATCAAATTGGATGATAAAAACCAATTCAACGAACTCAATGTAGAATAAACACAATCAGAACAGAATCAGTATTTCATAAATGGATGAAAAAATATAATACATGTTAAGAATGAATATTTAAAGAGAAAAATCATACGGTGAAAGAGAGCTCGTTATATAACATGTTGATTTTGAGAAGGACTTCACATGTTGCACATGCAAGTGAGTGCTGGACATTTATTTTTCCATAGACTAATTCCCTCAGCAGGGGGGAAGCATCACTCTTTAGCCATGTGATAAGAGGCCCAGGAGATGCGTATGATTGGCTGACAGTTCTTATGCAACAACTGTTGTCACTTCAGTAATCCATCTCACCCTTGGGACAGAATGTGTACCTATTCAATAAGCTGCTTTTTATTCCACTAGTTTCTTCCCTAAGCAACTCTTGTGTGCAGAAGTTGATGTATATCAGGTTGCTGCACAAAGCTACTAGCATGCGAGCCCAGATACTCTTGTCCAGATTTGGTGCTCAGACTGATTGGCCTCAAATGCTGGAGTGGACCTCTCAGGAGGACACAGAGTCCTCTTATGCAGACCTTATTTAACCCCTGGGCGTTATCTTATTTTGAAATGACTTGGTCAGAACCATCAAAAAGCCCAAAACGGGTCACAATAATGCCTAACGGTTAAACTGATCTTGATTAACAATGATTAGGCAATGATTGAGCTCTTTTAAAAGCTCAACTGTAATTGCAGTGGTTGTTCGTCTCCATGTGCCCTGCGATTGGCTGGCAACCAGTCCAGGGTGTCCCCCGCCTACTGCCCAAAGCCAGCTGAAATAGGCTCCAGCACCCCCCCGCGACCCTTGTGAGGAATAAGCGGTCGAGAAAATGGATGGATGGATGTAATTGCAGCTGCACAGACCAGGATGGGAAGATGTCTTGAGCATTTCTCTCTACAGCTAAAAAAAAAAAAAAAAAAAAAAAAAAAGTAGGATATTACAAGTTTACTCATTTATTATTTTCACACTGTCATATTGAAACACTATTCAAAGCACTGGGTTGTGAGTATTTTAATGTTAAGTCTTTTTTGATGGCATGACGGTGAGTCAATACAAGTTCTTTTAAGTATTTGTAACCATATCACGATCATATCGTCCATGTTTTTTTTTCATGGTATTGTTTATGAAGTTGAGTGTTTCTGCCCATTTACATGCAAACATTTGGGCCTCGGAGACCTGATAGCTGACTGCAGACGGACTTTAAACATGACGGGGTGGGGCTGCTAAACTGGATGGCATGAAGAATCAAGCAGGAGGGGAGATAGTAAATTCCAGTGTGGTGATATTACCCTTTTTTTTTTTTTGCTAAAGCAATTGTTAAAATTTAAATTTCAAGCTGTTTTAAGCATTTTCAAAAATCCAACATAATTCAAATATATTTTTTGCTCCATTGCATTATTCTGTATTTCATCAAATCTCTTAAGACAGTGAAACAAATAAATTCATGTTAATTGTAAAAGGGAACTGCATCCATTTTTTTAATGATGTGACAAAACTTTGTCATTAGAAATGTGCTAGAAATCAGATTTATGCACCTGTTATCTGAAATATTTCCAGAAATGTGAGTTTTGTTACCTGTGTGAGCTTTAAGCAGCAGTCATGTGTATGTATGTATATATATATATATATATATATATATATATATATATATATATATATATATATATATATATATATATATATATATATATATATATATATATATATGTATAGGGGGTATACCGCTGATTTTTTATTTATTTTTTTAAATCAATTGTCTTTGCCATCATGAAAATGAATGAGTAAATAATGTTTAAGTCTTGAGAGCATGTATTTTTTTAATTCTTGAACTTTTATATTTAGAAATACATGTCTGTTTTCTACTAATTTCGAGTATTTTTGCGTGATGAACTCCCACTTAATTCTAATAGAATGAGAAGGTTGTTTTAAATAACCTTTTACAAGGTTGCCATTCTTCACCACTTGTAATCCATCTTCACCATGGTGACAAAGCATGACTCCAAAGCAAAGATGTAACAAAACTTGTTTGACAAAAAAAATAAAATAAAATAAAAAGTGAAAAGTTGTATTGAATTGTGATCCCTCATCTTTAAAAACATACCTCAGGTTGGATCATCCTGTTCCTGCTCCAACAGCAGCCTTGGAGGAGCTTAAATCCACCACAGGCAGGTGAGGTTCCGTCATCCTGCATCATGCAACTCCTCCATGCTTCCACAACCACACACTGAAGTTAACCTCGACCCGTCCACTGTCAGCCGGAAAGATGTGAAGTACTCAGCAGGTCAGAGTGAGAAAACACAGTTTCCTTGTCAGACATACATGATGATAATGTACTGTACAATCCCACTTTTGTTCCATTCCTCTTCACAGGACATTGATGAAATAGAGTTGAATATCTTTTGATACGAACAAGTGACTTTTTACTTCAGACCTTTCTACATCATATCCCGCTGTAATCTGACTGAATCAGATATGCTCAGACGCAACTGTGTTTTTCTTTCCTCTGGGAGTTTACCTCTGTGTTTTGCTGTTGACAGTGACGTATGTATGTGACTCAACAAGGGACCCATCATGTTGCTTGAGATAGTGACGGGAGCCTGGCACTTGGCTTCCTGTAAGGCCTCTGGGAGCCTCTTGATGGGGTGGAGCATTGGAGGAGAGCGAGAGTTGCTATAGACACATATCTCAGGTGAACCTTTCATGTGACGAAGTCAGAGTGAGAGGTTTTGGCACTGTAGTGGATCTCCCCTGAGTTCAGACTTTCCGCTGCCTTCTCTCTTGTCACCGTATCTTAGAAACAAAGTCAGCGAGGGTTGTCAGATTCCCTCCTATTCGCCCTCTGATGAGAACCAGCACACCAAATAAATTCAAATACAGTGGAACCTCAGTTCACAAACGTAATTCGTTATGAGACTCCGTTTGTGGAATGAATCCTTGCAATGTTTCCAATTAAAATGACTGTAGCCCAGGACAAAGTTGTTTTTATTGGTGTGTAGCATTATGAAGAAATAATATGGTTTATTCACGAGCAAATTACTGTGCAAGGCCTTTTGTATATCAGCATTTTTTTTTGTAAAAAATTATCTCCTCATGATGCAAATGGTTAAATGTTTTGTGTTTCCTGAAAAATCAGAAAAAATGACTTAGGCAATATTATAAGAGGGTGCTGATATTACATTTCATGTTTAGCAATATTCTTTCCTTCTTTTATCAGCGGTATTTTGATCAGACATGCTAATAACACTATATATAACTCACAGTTTTCAGTCTCTTTGGAGCCATACTGAGGGCTAATTTAGACAACAAAAAAACAAAAACAAAAAACAGACACCTGCAATATGTGACACACGGCGCAAATAATATATGTATGGTGTGAGAATTCTTTTCCTTCTTGGTCATATCAGCCTTGAAAAAGAGACCTTGGTCTCAAAAATCTTTTATTTTATGGTGAAAGGTTTTGTTTTTGAATGAGAAAAAGCCCAACTTTATGGAAGCTTTCGTGCTGATGCAAAAAATATGTGCGAACTGAAGTATAAGTGTGTGTGTGTGTGTCTGTGTGTGTGTGTGTGTGTGTGTGTGTGTGTGTGTGTGTGTGTGTGTGTGTGTGTACAGAAAGCAGAAAGGTAATATTTCTTTGAACATTTTGTTTGTCAACTGAATGGTTTGTGATCTGGATCTTCGTTTAAAAAAAAAAAAAAAAAGTGTATGTTCCAGTGTATGTTTTAAACAATTACTGGTACTGTTTTGTGCCCTGTGATTGACTGGCAACAAGTGGAAGGTGTAAGCCGAGAACCAAATGAGGACAGTCAGTATAGAAAATGGACGGATGAATAAATAGAAAACATCCTTTTTTTTATTGTGTAAAAATTTTCATGTGAATGGAGACATTATTTATATACAGTATTAGCTCGTTTCACTTCCGCAATTAATAAATGTAAATAAAAAAATTGCTTCTCAAATGTTCCTTTCTTCACTTAAAGGGGAAGTCAACCCAAAAAAGTCATTACAATAATTTGTTGTATAGCCCCCATTAGTCAAAATGTAGCTTTCTAATTAGTATTGCATGATTTAAGAAGCAACATCCACCTGTTTTTATCCATCTCGGCGGACGGCCATTTTGCCACTTGCTGTCGACTGAAAATGACATCACAGTTGCTCAGGTAACAACCAATCACAGCTCAGTTTCAGAAAGCAGAGTGTTGTGTTTAGACTAGTGGGTCTGCTACTCGAACACATTATTGTCAAGTACATTTTTGGGTTGACTTCCTCTTTTATGTAGTCTGTACAGAAGATGTCAGATTAAGATGTTGAGATGGGTTTTTTTGTGTTGATCATCCCTAAATCACTGTATAATCTTATATATCGTAATAATATATTTTTTTTAATATAGTAAAATAATTGAACCATTACAGAGACAAGACTTTTTAGTAGTGCACGTTTGTCACATTTGCATCAAATAAATCAGAATAACAGTTCAGATTCAGAGTGTCTTAATCAGCAGCAGAAAGGAGAATCTTCTAAGCATTGGTGTGTATTGCTTATATCCAGTGTGGATTGAGTCCCAATGATCCACCACAAAAGGGAAAGACTCTTGTTTCAAGGTCGTATTTATCTGCTATCAGTTGGGTCAAGCTGGACCAGCATCTCAGTTCCTACCTCCCTATCTCCCATTTTCAGGCACACAACTGTTACATTGTTAACTTCCATTGGAAACATATTATAATCACAAAATACGCTACCATTTCTACATCCATTCTTATGTTGTTGCTGGGGGTTTTTATTGGAGGAGTGTTCCACTGTAAATTACTTTTGGTGACAAAGGCCCAACGCCTCTCCTCAACTCCATTTCCTACTGTGGACTATAAGTACGACATATCATTTGTAATACTGTTTTTGTCCATCATCTTAGTAGCCACAGTTTGCAGTCATTCTGTCCCTCGACCAAAAATAAAAGCAGTATATCACCTTGTTTTGGTGACAAGAAATGTGTTGCTATTTCTGAAGCATCAGGCTTCTGTATTCCATTACTGCTCGGTCAGGGCGGCTTGGCTGCTCTGAGTCTCGTCTTCCTACTCATCTTTTGGTCTTGGACTGGCACTTGGCTCACAAATTTGGGATATGAAGTCAAATTTGGAAACAATGGACAACAGGTATAAGAAGGGCTACTCAGAACCAGATGAGACCGGTCACACATAACTCAGTTTAAAAAGGATAAAAACATGTGCCCGGCTTACTGTTGAAACATGGACTTATTGCTGCTGGCTGCCTGATGAGGTGAACTGAGATGGCATCAATGACTGTTGCTGTTTGGCAGAGAAAAGTACGGGCATAGCTCAACCTCAAAAGCAGGTGTGAGGTGAATTTCTACAGACACACACAGTAAGCTTCTCAAAGGATATATGGCCATAATATACCTCCTTGGCATATTCCAGCTGGAGTCTAGGTGTGTAATCTATTTTTGAATTGCCATCAGCTCTGATAAACAAATGACGTAAGTACAGGGTCAGGCAAAATGATCTGACACATTTGTAGTTTTAATAAAAGACAAATAAAGTAAAGAAACAAAAAAGTGTTTTCAAAAAGTACGTATAAAGCAATAAACATATGCTTTAAAATAAAAAACTAAAAAAACTAAATAAGAGATGGATTTTGTATTTTTTCCAAATTTTGATTACAATATTTTCCCTTTTTTAGTGAAAATGAATATCGGCTTCAAAAATCGGTTATCGGTGTCCTTGACTACTAATAATCAGTATCAGTATCAGTCCTGAAAAAAAAACGTATCGGTCCATCTCTACTAATAAGTAAATAAATACTTGTTGACGTCTAGTTAACTTCCAAGTTTCAATTCAACCATAGGTTAGCGGCATCAGGAAATGTGAAAATATGTCAATCTTGAAACTGAGATGTACACATAACCAACCTTGATAATGATAGATGGTGATTGTGCAGCCATCACTAGCGTTATTATAGTTTTTGAATTTCCATTTTAGTTAGTTTTAATTTCGTTTTGTTTTTTAAATTTAGTTAGTTTTAATTAGTTTTCAGGGTGGTTCTGTTAGTTTTTATTAGATTTTTTTAATGCTTACTTTTAGCTTAGTTTTAGTATTTGTTTTCATTGGTTTTTTTTTTATTATTACTTGTGTGCAATATTTAATAAACACCATGGTAAAATGAAAAAAAAAGTGGATAATTTCTTACCTAGCATTGTATTTCAGCTGAGTTAAATGAAAAATAGGCGAGCCGAGCCACTGGAGCCAAAAGTCAAGCATGCAAAATTGTCGCCTAGGAGTGACGTCTTCTGAAGGGGCTTTACTATTGGCTGCTGCGAGATGATGTCACTAATCATATTTAAAATAATCCCCAAAGGCTCATGCATTAAATTAATTACCAAAGACTAAAACAACGGACTGCGATTGGCTGGCAACCAGTTCAGGGTGTACCCCGCCTAGTGCCCATAGCCAGCTGGGATAGACTCCAGCAACCCCAGCGACCCTTGTGAGGAGCAAGCGGTTCAGAAAATGGATGGATGGATAAAACAAAGGACATTTCCGCTATAGTTAGTTTTAGTTAGTTTTGTAAACATAAAATGTAGCTTTAGTTAGTTTTTTTTTTTTTTCGTTAACAAAATTGGATTTTGAATTGTATTTATTTTTTATTTTTGTTATTTTTTATTTATTTATTTATTTTTTTAAGTTTTCATTAACTAAAATAACCTTGACCATGACACAACCAAGCACTGGAAGGACAAACAATAAGCAAAAGCTGCAATCAAGTATAATTTTGCATGAGTGATCATTATTTTGCCGGCGTTGCGGGCTATCATATTGTGGAAAATGAATTGCACTAATCGTCATTCATTAGCCCATTTGGAGAGTCTCTTTGTTTTGAAAAGAGCAAGACAAAACAAACCCCTTAAATCAGCATCAGAAAGGTTTAATGATTGATTATTCTAACAATTCTCATTCTGTTGAACTCATGTAACTCAGGAACATTGTATCCTTTTTAATAAATAGCTCTTACAATTGATTTATTTTTAATCACAAAGACAGGAAACACAATTAATGCTAACATGGTTTGTTTCTGTAGGTCTACAGTTGTAGCCCAAAGTAGACGGTACCGGTAAACATCCTGTGCTCTCCTGAGGAATTATGAGACATTTATTTCATTTGTGCTTGCACGTGTCTGCTGGTCCAGGTAGAGGCTGACCTAGTACTATATGTGTCAACTGTGCCAGCCTGTGTAGAGTAGACCACCTACAAACACCTAATCCGCTCATGCTCTAGAATGATTCATCATTTTTGTAATAACCATGTAAGAAGATAAGCACGAGTCTCAATCCCCACTCTGCGTCTGTGAACTAGCGCTGGTTCTGTTCCTGAATTCAAAAACCATAGGCAGGGTGATGATGCTATAGTATGATCAGCTAGAAAGGTTGTAATTATTAAGAATGTGTTACCTCGCGCAAATGATTGACATAAATATACAGTTGTGCTTAAAAGCTGACTTACCCTATGTCAACTTATGAGCACACTGTATGGTTAGAAAAAGGTTGAATCCCCATAAAATCCAAAATATTCTGGCAATTGTTTTGATTTTTTTTTTTTCAGATGTTGAAGTTGACATGAGTAGAAATTTGCACTATTGCTATTGCAACTATTTAAGTACTGAAGTCATCACAGCCAAAATTCACAATATATTTATAACACATATGGATAAAAAAATGCAATTTGCCATTAACAAGGTTATATGCCCAATGATAAAGCATTCCATGATTTTATGTAATAACGTACAATAAAAATTGGCGAGTGACTGATTCTGAGTCCCAATATTACAATATGGTATATACTTTCCACACAGTAAATTCTGTTGAGTAAATTTGACTCTATTTAGAGTGGGACCGAATATACTAGTAATATTTACAAATAAAAATTGAAATAAACAATTGAAATAAATAAATAAATAAAAGTCACTCAAGGGTTGAGGAACAAACTCACGAGTAGTATATCGCTTGTGTCAGCTGGAATCTTCCTAACTCCAAGACCAAAAACCTTTTTTGGTCTCCTCTTGGAGATAAGCAAACAGTGGGAGAGGTATAATTCAGGTGATAGTGTGGTATAGTCTCCCAAACTGAAGGTCGTGAGTTCGTTCCTCAATGCTTGAGTGACTTTTATTTTTTTCCTCAGGAGATAACATGTAAATATGAACTTTGTCACACGTAAGATGAGTGTTGTTAGCCCTTAAGTGCTAACTCTCCTGTCACCTTCCACAGCAAACCCAGCAAGGTGATCCCCTTTTGTCTGGGCTCAATTGACCTTATGTGGCACACCCCTCCCCGCCCACATTGTGCGACACGTACCTGGCTTCGACATTGCTCAGGCAAGATTAGCAAAACAGAATGGCGCTCTAATGACAAAGTTGTCAGATCTTCCTTGCGATTTCTCCGTCAGTGATTTTCCAGGACGCTGATATTTCTCTTCGAAGTAAGCAAAGCGGCTTTAAATTTTTTAGTGAAGGGTATCTTCACTCTCAAACCATGCCCAAAAAGAAAAGGAAATACGCATCGTTGTCTGCTGTTGCAGATGTAAGGAAAAGACAAGACCGACCGATTGTCGGCAAAACCAAAGTTTTTGGACATTATTCCTGTCAAGCAAGGTAAGAATGAATTTATGTTACCTCATAGCTTCAATATTTTGTTGGCATTTATACTGAATAGTAAGTCAACAAACGTGTGGACGGTTAGCTACCCGGCGCTATTGTTAGCTTTTGCCGAAAAACATTAATGGGGAACATTACCTCATGACAGACGTAGTGGTTTCTGGTCATTTTGAAGGGATTCGACTGGCCGTATGTGTGGTCTTCCACAAAGTTTGATCCAGCGCAGACATTTTTTTGTAGTTGTTTGAGGGTTTAGGGAAGGGAATAAACCGGACAGTGACTCTCTCGTGTCTCCCTTACACAAGCCGTGACTACAGCAGGACGTCGGTTAGTCCATCGGGATAATGGCTACCATTCTTACACAAGCCGTGACTACAGCGTTTAACAATTTTATCAATTTTTTTTTTCTTGGTTTTGAACAACCACGCAATGCACCACCCGGAGCAGGATTGCTTTTGTTTGTCCCAAGCAAAACGCACGTGCCTTCGCAGACATGAATTCTTGCGTCTTGATTGGTTTACTAGGTCATGCGGGCGTGGTTTACGGTAAGATCAATTGACACTCAGACAATCCACTGCCTTCAAATCACAATTACAACAAATTGCAGGGCTTAAATGATGACTCCGCGCCTCATCTTCTAGACAATAGGTACTGAAACGCTTTTTGCCTTTGGATGGAAAACATGAGGTTTTTCACATATAATATAATTCAGAGTGTGTCAAGGTGACACGACAAGAAGAGGTAGGACTCAGACGGAGGATAAAGGTAGGACTCAGACGTAGGATAAAGGTAGGCCACCAAGGCAACAGGTTTATTTCCGGCCAACAGCTGTCTCCTCTCAAACTGAGAGGAGAACGGGGAGTCAAAAAGGTGGAGAACAAAAAGCGCTCCACTGGGGAGGAAAAAACAGGCAAAAGGTACAGGGGACAACAAAAAGCGCTCCGCTAGGGAGGAAAAAGGGCTCAAGGCACAAGGGGTAACTAAAGGCGCTCCGCTGGGGAGGAAAAGGCACAAAAACAAGGCAAAATGACAAGGCAACATGAACAAGGACATGAGGACTGTGGGACGCTTCCATGCACTGAGATGTGACACTTCGGCAACGGAGGGGAGAATGCAGGTGGCTTTTATTGTGGCTTGATTGGTGGCAGGTGGTGATGATCATGGGCGGGGACCGGTAATTAGTGAGCTGCAGGAAGGGCAAGTGACCTGGGGTGAGAGGAGAGTTAGACTTTCAAAACAAAACGGGAAACATGGACACAAAATAAAAGCATGGGCCGTCACGCCGGTGGCGGCGTGACACAAGGCCCCTTTAGATGTTAATTGTATTTCTGTCAAAGACTCAGGTGTAATATGCTGAACTAGCATGCAGACCTTTGTCAATCACCAAATGTCACACAAACTCAGCATGAAGTGCCACTCAAAATACGATTCACCATCAGCGTCTGATTGACTTTTGACCAATCGTTCTGGGGAGGCCAGTCTTAATCAGATTGGCTAGAAAATGTGGGGATATTCAGATTTGGCTCACCATTTATTATTAAATCACTAAACACAAATTCTCTTATAATAACATAACATGCAAAATGATTTCTCCAATATATGATTTTTCTGTGATTGATCAGAGGCAATCCACCATCCTACAGCCCTGATGTTTACAGATCTTGTCTCTATGATTATAATTATAGATGTTAATCTTGTGTTACAATATGAATACATTGGTGAGTCCAACATGGTAAACAAGCAGATCTTTTTATATAACATTTTAGATAACACCTCGCACTTTATTACACAACAATTCTCCTGAGCCTATGGCGATGGAAGGAGAAGGTGCAGTGGGGGAGGATGTTGGCATACGCTGCTTCGCACTTCTCGATTGCATGACTCACTGTTAAAGGAAAACAGACACTCGATGCAAGCTAGGCATTCATTAACAAATCTCCCTGGGTGGTAAGCCACAATTCCTTGTATATCCAATTAATGTTTAGCTTTTCCAGCACTCTGAAACAATTTGGCTGGGCGAGACGCACGCTGTCAGATTGCTTGGTGAAGCAGGGGGGTGTGATAATGCGACTCGGATCTCAAAGGATGCTGCTGTGCTACCACATGGAAATTCACGTGCGGTGATGCCTCAGCCATGTGACAGCCCCAACAGCAAGCCACAGGCTCTTCTGTTGTGAAGGCTGGCAAAACTCGGGCGCACAAATAATTGTTCTGCACAGTCACACGTGGTGAAGTGAGAATCAGTAGTTAACCTATAGCAGGTGATATAATATCAAGACATTTTACTGTGCTCGGTGATACTGACATCATCATATTGTTCAGAAGAGGTGAGTGCTCTCACTAATAGCTGCCTTTTATTCTCAAGGTCTGATGTCAACAAGAGACAAAGATGTGATGTGAAACCTGATCGGGGTCAGCGGTTCATCACAATAAAAGATGCACAAACCCTACGAGGCCACATGTCCAGCCAATTGAACATGCTTTGGGTTTTTTTCAACATCTTCTAATTTCTCAACAAAGCCTACATTACATACAGCAGGCCTGGGAATGAATGAATACATTTATTTCGAACATGTATAAAATGAACAAGCAAAAGTACTTAGAAAAAATACAACACATCGACAACGCACATTATTGTCAGAAATTGTCAGTGCTTTGTCGCAAATGAGTATCATTTTTAATAATGTATAATAGTATTATTAAAGGTAATTTGAACTTTTTTTTATTTATTTTTTTTATTCCCGTTTGTCAAACTGGTCCCTTGGCATTACAGTTTTTCTCAGTTGCTATGATACATTTCTGAGATCAAAATTGAATTTCTCAGAACTACTTGTTCATTTTTCACATCGTTTTACTTGTGCACGTCAAAAAAAGCAGTTTTTCCATCTCTTTGAACAAGTTCCAAAGGCATTGGCATGTCCATGCAAACGATTATGTACAATTCTCTACTGTTTTCAACATTACCAATTGCTTATGTCATGTTGATGAAAATGTATGACAATGGATGTCTTTTGAATTGTATCATACCACACCACATTTTGCCATCATGCAAAATGATTGAACAACTGGTCATATATCAAGCATATTTGTATACATTTCCATAAAACTTTTTTTAATGGCTCATAGCAAATGAAGATAATTGTTGTGATGTGGATGAGAATTTGTAGCCCAAAGGAAGTCGAAAGACTGGCACTGTAATTTCTACCGTGCTGCGTGGACAATTTTCCCTAAGGAGGTTGTGCCAGGTTTACATTATACTTTTTTCTTTCTTCGTTTTTTTTTTTTTTTTTTTTTTGTGCTGTCCTTTGGTGTCTATATCACAATGAGATGGTTTGTCAACAAATCACAGTGCAAACAGTGAAAGTGAAATGTTGCACTTGAAAACAATCTTCCTCATACACAAAGGTTTAGCTTTCAATTTAGAATACCAAATTAGTCATTGAAACTTAAGCGGCAGTTTACATCAGAACATACTTTTGTATTGAAAACATGACTAAAAGCAATTTGTCTTATTCGTACACAAAGACACTTCAGTGACACAAATGTTTACTTTTGAGAGATGTATTAAGGAATTTGAGAAAGTTTTGTTACCTTATTCTTGACTGCACAACCGATTTATGTGTCATGTACAGCACTTCTTAGTTAGCAGTTCTTAAAGCGCTTCATAAATAAAGTTGATTTGAGGGTATTGTTTTGCTTTTTGTACAAATTGTTTTGCAAATTTAAATTCTGACCTGAGAGATGTACCAAAGCAACTGAGAAATCATTCAGTACATACCCAATAAGTATCTCTTACTTTCAAAAAGGTCAGTGACCGCTGGTTGTATGTGGAAAAAAAAAAAAGTTATGTCAGAGTGAGTAGAATTCAAAGGAGGGAGAAGATTATAGACATAATTCTAAACATATCAAATTATTATTATTATTTTTTTTTTTTTTTCCCCAAGTGACTATATAATTTATGGAAGCGTATTGCATTCACTGGAAAAAAACACGGCTTTCGTTTGTGTGTATAATTTTAAATTTTCTGAATATTTTTTCTTTTACTGCATATTTTTTCTGTCATTAAAAAAAAATAATTAAAAAAATAATAGAAAACAGGAGGAAAAATTATTCAGAAAAACAGACCACCAGCATCTGTTTTTCTGAGTAATTCTTTTTAACCTCTGAACTCCAAATAACTTGTTGCAGATTCGCTAATGGTGGACACATTCCTCCTGCATGCAATACACTTGCGTAGAAAATTAACTATTGGCTTACTAAAATCATGCTGATTGACATGTTTGTATACTTACTTACTGACCCAGTAAGTGATATACTTTACGATCCTCATGTTGGAGGTACGCGGGAAAGTGTCCACCATTAGTGAGTCTGAAACAAGTCACTTGTAGTTCAAAGAAAAAAAACAAAAACAAACTCAGAAAAACAAAGCATCAGCTTCTTTTTTGGGAGTACTTTTTTTTCTGTTTTTATTTAAAAATTTCCCGCCTGTTTTTTCTGAATATTTTTTTTCTGAGTAAACAGACAATAAAAATTAAAAAATACAAAACAAAAACAAAGCTCCCCTCAAAAATTAGTCAGAAAAAACAATTTTTTTTCCAAGTAATATAATAATAATAATATTAATAATAATAATAATAATAATAATAATAATAATAATACGTCATACATACAGTATGTAAAACCAAATATGAGTCAACAAATTGCGACAACGGTTATTATGGTGGGAACAATAAACTTTGCTGAGATGGCAAGCTGCGATTGGCTGGCAACCAGTCCAGGGTGTCCCCCGCCTACTGCCCAGAGCCAGCTGAGATAGGCGCCAGCACCCCCCCCTGTGAGGAATAAGCGGTCAAGAAAATGGATGGATGGATGGATGAGATGGCATGAAATAACGTACAAGGTGAAGCCCCAACTTGAAGGCTACTTTAAACTTATACTGACACCTAATGGCCACAATTAGAATTGAATATAAACGCACCCTGAATTGTTTGGAAATCTTCAAACATTCATACAATATGTTTGCATGTTACAACTCAACATGGTTTAGTTGAAACATTACTGACAGTGCAGTTGCTGAAATGTCAGTTATACAATATTTCACTTTCAGTCCTGTTGTGCTTTGTCATTAATAACTACAAAACAACAATGGAATAATAATGGAAAAAGGACTGCAAATAAAAAATGTCAATCAGTCAACTCAACACTTGTTGCTAGAGCTTTATGTGGCTTGACGTACTTTTCAGATGAGCGCATCTTTGCCAACAGTGTCGGATTACTTAGCAAATAAGCGTGGAAATCTTTGCAGGACATGTGTTTGAAATTGTACTCCGTACACAGAAGGCCCTTCAGTGACTCCACAGACAAGTGATTCCTCTCCTTTGTCCACTGGCTCTGCACGAGGGAGAATATCCTCTCGACGTTTGCGTTGTGAGGAGGGATGGCGAAGAAGAACTGAGCCATCTTCAGCAGTTCCGAATGATGAGCGTCACTGCCGGAACATTGCCGGAAATATCGGCTCCATTTCTGGTGCGCTTGCAGATTGTTGAGCTCTCCTTCACTTTTGCTCTTCTCCATGAATAGCTTCAGATGGGTGACCTCATCAAAGCACCTTACGTCGTCAATTGCCACACCTTTGCTTGCCAGGTGTTTAATACAGGCCTCTACTTGGTTCCAGTCAGGTATCTCGCTCAGGGTCATCCACGTGAAAGAAGAGAACTCTTCCAAGGGGGCCATCCACATCTCCAGATACTCCAAACATGCAGCGTACAGACTGCGCACTTGAGCGGTGAAGGTGTCACACCTTTGTCCAAAGCCATCCTTGCGCCTCTCTGCCAACATGCCCCTGACTTTGAGAGACATGAAGTTCTTGGCCTTGCGTTCAAGGAGCGTGGCGTGGACCTTGTTCAAAATATTCCTCACTTCCACCACTGAGATGTTCTCCTTCTCCATCTCCAGGATAGGCGAGTGAAACACACACATGAGGGAGTGAATCAGGCACAAGTACAGCTCACTGAACTCATCTTGAAAAAAGTTCGTGATGAGGGCGGGCGGCTTTTCCTGCAGCCAGAAGAAGGCTTTCAAATCCGGAAACACGTGCAGCAGTTTCTCGATGCTCGGGAATAACCACAGCCATCGTGTTTTGGTGTTAGAAAGCAGATTTTTGTATTCACCATCAGCAAACTCACAGTAGTCCTTCAGAGTTTCTGTGCGCACAGTGTATATGTGAAAGTATTGGTAAATTTTGAGGATGATGCTTTCAACGTCAACAAACAGTGTGTCAGCTCCAAATTGCACACAGTTGTTTAATACATGCGCATGGCACCTCATAACAACTAATGGCTTATTATGTAAAGTGGGGAGGTCTGCAAAAATATTCCATCTTTCCACGTCAGGTCGGAACATTGTATTGCAGGTGTCACCTGTCAATGCGACACATTTTGACAGGATCCCCTTCTTTTCCAATGTTTCCTTAGCATACTGCGCGATAGATGATTCATTTGGTGTGTTTTTGAATTCGATAAGTTTGCTCTGGACGCCGCCGTTCTTCCAGTCAAAATACTGAACAAGCACAGGGGAGATCTTCACAGCTCCGAGGTGACTTGCATCGGTAGACACCCCGCAGTATTGGATTTCTGCAAGGGATTCCAGAGCAATGTCAACAGAATGGGGGGCTATCACAGCGCTGATAATGGCCTCAGACTTGGTGCGACCACTAGAAAACTTTCGAGCCGACGCAGAATCAGGAAAAGCCTTTTTTAGCAAGGCGGAAGTGCAGTCGGTTGTTCTGTAGCTGTTGTGGTGTTTAGTCGTATGAAATGCGAAGACACCTTCTGCGGCAGTGACGTCATCGTCGTATTGATTTCCCAAACATTCATTTTCTTGTTTAATCTGCAACTGGTCTCCACGTGCGATACTATTTTGGTGTTTTTTAGAACATAAGTGGGCCTTCAGGTCTCCGGCGCCCCTATTCGCCACGCTCACATACGTGCCAGGTTTACACTGAGTACACTCTGCTTCCCACGCGTCCCGACAGGGACGGAAACAAGGGAACTTCCGCTGTAGTTTATCCGTGAATGTACATTTACGTTTCGGCATGTTGTGTACCCTTATCGGCTGCTGCGCGCTAAAAATAGGTACATACTGTACGTAGGGCAGGCACAGTATCGGTCCCAATCTCCCAGATGTTTATCCAGCTGCAAGATTATATCCTGGTATGCGCGCGCCTCTTTTCCCGGTGACGTAGCTGTACGCAGCGGACACTGCGCAAGGAATTTTGCTTTGTTTTCTTTTTCCCCGTTCACGTCGATCATTTGTCTGTATGTAAAATACAGAGAGTTACATTTTTATGAATGTATATTAAAGTTTCTGAATGAAAAAAAAGAACGGGGTGTACTCGAGGTTACGTCACTTCCGCTCATACCCTGACGTTTCCTGTGCGCTGCAGCATGCCAGAAATCATAAGACGCGACGCAAAGAAGAAACGTAACGTGGTGAGGAACGAAATAAAAACGTATAGTTTCACAGATAACAAAAAACAAAACAAAAAAATCCTCACCTGTCACTGTTTGCTGAAGAGTATTAAACTAGATTGAGAACCACAAAATACACTTGATGACATTTATGTAAAGCTGAGGGTCTTGGCAGAAATGGCTGGAAAAAGGTGAATATATAACATACTTTTTTTAAATTAGAAAAATTACACGCCAAAAACAATTCTTTATTTGTACTTAGCATTAATGGGGCTGTTATTAACAATAAGAAAAACATCTCTGAATTTTGTTATTTGTACTCCTCTCAACAAATCAATATTTTACCATAACGGTATCATTCTTTAGTCATATTCACCCTGTCAGAAAAATCACTCAAGTAAAAAAAAAATAAAAAAAATTGTTATGCGATTCTCAAAATCATCCAGCAGGAGGTGCTAGAGTCTATTACATAATAAATCATTATTACAAACCTTTAATGAAAGCATTGCAAAGGGAACTTCGAGCTACCATGTCACAGGGTTAATCAACCTAATTCCAAAATCTAACAAAACAACAACTTTGTATTGATAATCAGCCTATAATAAAATGATTATAGTGTAGTGATTGGAACATAATTCACCCACGGAACGTTGGGACGAAGGGGGAGTTTGTTGGGATGAAAGGATGAAAGGATAAAAGGACGAGATGTTAGTAGGTCTGTGAGCCTCGCGCAGAGTGAGTTGTTGCTGTTAAACGCTGAGAAGCTGATGTCAATAAATCGCCAGTCTTTGGCTCCGGACTTCAACACTCTGCCTCCGACTCCCGTCACTACTCGCTACATTGGTGGCCCGGACATCCACCTCGTTGACGTTTCCGAGGCTGATAATTTGATCGAATTGAGCGACATGGCGAACTCCGCTGATCTCAAGTTACCGGAGTTTTGGGAGTCGGCCGCGGCGACGTGGTTTGTACAAGCTGAAGCTCAGTTTGCCATCCGGGGAATTACGGACGATTCCACGCGCTACTACCACGTCGTGGCCGCGCTCGGGAGCTCCACGGCGGCCAGAGCCGTGAATTTTATCACCTCTCCCCCGGCACGGGATATGTACGCGGGGCTCAAAGCGTACCTCCTTAAGACCTTCGATCTGTCACGGCCGGAACTGTCACGCCGCCACCGGCGTGACGGCCCATGCTTTTATTTTCATAGTCATGTTTCCTGTTTTATTTTGATATTGTGATTCCCTTCTCACCCCAGGTCACTTGCCCTTCCTGCCGCTCCCTAATTACCGGTTCCCTCCCATGATATCACCACCTGTCACCAATCAACCCAGACAATAAAAGCCACCTGCATTCTCCCCTCAGTGCCGAAGTGTCACATCTCAGTGCATGGAAGCGTCCTCACAGCCCTCGTACCACAGTCCTTGTTTTATGCCTTGCCTTGCCTTGCCTTGCCTTGCCTTGTCTTGTCTTGCGCCCTTAGTTTGCCCCTTGTTTTCCTCCCTAGTGGAGCGCTTTCTGTTGTCCCTGTTTTTGAGTGCCCTTTTTGTATCTCCAGTTTGGAGCTCTTTTTGTTCAGCCTTTTTTCCCTCTTTAAGAGGCGATTTGAGTTTCCAGTCATTAAAGCTGCAGCCTTGTTGGCCAACTTTATACCTGCGTCTGAGTCCCACCTCCTCTCGTCGTGTCAGGAACGGGCTCGACGCCTTTTCGCCATCCAGGGCCTGGGGGACAGTAAGCCGTCCGAACTAATGGAAAAAAATGCTGAACCTGCTTGGCGCGGAGGAGCCGAACTTTTTGTTTATTGAACTCTTTCTGCGCCACATGCCTCCTCATGTCCAGACAGCGCTAGCGAATACTACCATCTCCGAGCCACGTGGTCTGGCGGAGGAAGCTGACCGTTTTTTCCTAGCCACCCAGCGTTACAACCACGAGGTCTTGGCCTCTGCACGCGCCTTCCCATTCCCGGCGACCGCAACTGCACCTCATAAGGCACGCGCTGCCGTGGATGGCCAATCAGCCCCTGGCTTATGCTATTTTCACGCACGTTTTGGAACCAAGGCGAAGAGGTGCCGCGCCCCTTGCTCCTTTGTTGCGTCGGGAAACGGCAACGCCTCCACTCAGTTGCAGCTGTGAGTGGGGGCGCAGAGTGCCGGCTGCTGTTTGTCATGGACACCCTCTCCAAACTCAAATTCCTTTGTGACTCCGGTGCCCGCAGAAGCGTGTTGCCTGCCTCGGCTGAAGATGCTGCCGGGGGCACTCACGGCCCGCACCTGTCAGCGGCCAACGATGCACCGATCCGGACCTACGGCACTAAGACAGTGGATGTATGTTTTGGGGAGCGCCGGTTCACTTGGGACTTTGTCACTGCGGACATTTCTTTTCCCCTTCTTGGCGCTGACTTTTTGTGTGCCCACAGTCTACTGGTGGATGTTAAAAATGGCCGCCTGTTGGACGGTGTGACGTTTTCCACTGTTGCTTGTGGGTGTGTTGTGGAGACATTTGAGGGCCTCGCCAGCCCACTCTCAGATGACGGCGTGTTCACGCGGCTTCTTGGAGAATTCCCCAGCCTGACCACGCCTACATTTGCAGCCACTTCTACCAAGCATGGGGTCGAGCACCACATTGAGACCGTAGGCCCGCCGGTTCACGCTAAGGCCCGACGCCTCAACCCTGATAGATTGGCCACAGCTAAGTCCGAATTCGCCAACATGGAACGCCTTGGCATAATTCGTCGTTCGGACAGCCCGTGGGCCTCGCCTCTCCACATGGTTCCGAAGTCGGACGGCGGCTGGCGACCGTGTGGAGACTATCGCCGCCTCAATGATGCCACGACGCACGATCGCTATCCGGTCCCGCTCATACAGGACTTCTCTGCCCACCTGGCAGGTGCGAAGGTGTTTTCCAATGTGGACTTGGTACGGGGCTATCACCAAGTTCCGGTACACCCCGCCGATGTGCCTAAGACTGCTGTGATAACACCTTTTGGACTGTTTGAGTTTCTCAGGATGCCGTTCGGCCTTAAAAACGCGGCCCAGTCTTTTCAGAGTCTCATGGACTCTGTTCTCCGGGACATGCCGTTCCTCTTCGTCTACTTGGATGACATCCTAGTGGCCAGCTCCTCCATCGGAGAACAACTTTCACACCTCCGGCAGCTTTTCACCAAGCTCAGCCAGGCTGGACTGATTATTAACCGAGCTAAATGTGTCTTTGGGGTGCCCTCCATCCAATTCCTCGGCCACCTCATCAAGGACGGCGCCACCCCGCTCCCGGCAAAAGTGGAAGCTGTTGCCGCTTTTCCTCGACCCCGGACGGCCCAGGGTCTCCGGGAGTTCCTTGGGATGGTGACTTTTTACCACAGGTTCATCCGCCACGCTGCCCATGTGATGCACCCGCTTTACGGCGCACTTAAGGGTGTGGCTCCTAACCGTGCAGTCGACTGGACCGATGTGAGAGTCAAGGCTTTTGAAGAGACGAAAGCTGCGCTGTCCCGAGCGGCCTTGTTGGCCCACCCGCGCCCGGATGCCCTAATCGCCCTCACTACTGACGCATCCGATTTTGCCGTCGGGGCCGTTTTGGAGCAGCGCGTCGAAGGTGCGTGGCAGCCGCTCGCCTTTTTCAGCCGCCGGTTAGTCCCTCGGGAGCGCAAGTACAGCACGTTCGACAGGGAGCTCCTTGCTGTCTGGCTGGCGATCCGCCACTTCCACTTCATCCTGGAGGGCCGTGAGTTCACGGTCTTCGTCGATCACAAGCCGCTCACCTTCTCCATGTCAAAGTTGTCCGAGCCGTGGTCCGCGCGACAACAGCGCCAGCTGTCGTTCATATCTGAATACACCACGGACATCCGACATATCGCTGGCAAGGACAACGTGGTCGCGGATTGTCTGTCCAGGGCAGCCGTCAACACGGTACAGCTGGGCCTCGACTTTTCCCGGATGGCGGTCGACCAGGCTTCCGACCGTGACACCCAGTCGCTTCGGGGCTCCGACACCGGGTTGCAAGTTAAACCGGCTCATGTTGACCTGGCCGGACCCTTGGACGTGCCCCGCGCCCCCCACCGCGGCTGCCCCCCTGGGCTGCGCCTTGTGGACCGTGTGGGGTCCCTTCCAGTTGTTCCTGCATCCCCGCCAGTTGGTGCGCGGGACTGTTCTGGTGTTTCTGCGGTGTCCCTCCCGCCTTCGCTCCCTGGGTCCTGTAACCGCAGGGGTCGGGCAGTTTTGCCGCCCCGTCATCCGGAGTTTGATTGTGGGTGAATTCTGGGGGGGCTTGTGTAGTGATTGGAACATAATTCACCCACGGAACGTTGGGACGAAGGGGGAGTTTGTTGGGATTAAAGGATGAAAGGATGAAAGGATAAAAGGACGAGATGTTAGTAGGTCTGTGAGCCTCGCGCAGAGTGAGTTGTTGTTGCGTTTAAACACTGAGAAGCTGATCTCAATAAATCGCCAGTCTTTGGCTCCGGACTTCAACACTCTGCCTCCGACTCCCGTCACTACTCGCTACAATAGTACTTCTCAACAACAATTACAAACTGTTTTGATTTTTGAGGAGTGATTTAATACTAGACACAATTACTGTATTGATGAAAACTAATCAAGATTCATGACTAAAAGGCAAACAACATAAGACAAGACTTGTGTTGGATCTCATTGATTATTTAGATCTGATTAAAGAGGGCAGCCTTATATAAGTCCTTGATTTTTCATATAGCGTTCGGCATGGCACAAGATGCATTTTTTTTTTCCTCTTTTGTTTACTGTCTCGAACAGGATGGATTTGGGAACTACTTTTGCAATGCTTTGAAAACTGTGCAAATGTCTGTCTCGGGTTATCTTTGTCTTGTGGTGGCACAGCTATTATGTCTTTATATAAAATCAGGATCTTGAGGGCATCTCTACTGGGGGAACGATCAATCTCAGCAGATGGCAGATATTTTTTTTTGCAATTAAAACCTGTAATTGTTGCGATCACAATTTTGTCCATCCATCCATCCATCCATTTTCTGAACCGCTTATTCCTCCCAGCTGTCTTCGGGCAGGAAGCGGGGTCGGGTACAGTCTGAACTGGTTGCCAGCCAATTTCAGGGCACACAATGTATTTAAAGTAAATTGTTTTAAATATTTTCTTTAAAATCACTCCTCGTTATAGAACGTCATCCCTAAATATGTATTTAATCAAATAGGTCCATCCATTGTCTACCGCTTAACCGGAGTCGGGTCGGGTCGCATGGGCAGCAGCTTTAGCAGGGAAGCCCAGATTTTCTTCTGCCGGTGGGACATACCTGTCCAGGTGGCATCCGAACCAGATGCCCGAGCCACAAACACAATTTTTCTTCTCATAAATATTATATTTGGAACAATGGTGACATTTTACATAATAGAAGGCGCATGTGCTTAAGAAATTGGGTGGATCAAGGCAGACAATGTTGTTCATCTTTATCTCTTATATTCCCCTCCTAGATGATGATATAAAGACTGTTGACAAAACAGCAGTTCTGATTTATGTTTTATATCTGGCAATTCTGTGATCTTTACCTCCAAACAAGACACATTGCTCTTTTATTTCACCTGTTATATTTTATTCAGTAAAACAAGACAGCACCACAGAGTTAATGGTTACGGCTTTTGTTCAACACATTCATCTTATTGTGTGCATTTATATTGGAAACCAGCTTATTCTGCTGTTTAGTTATTGTAGGCAGAAACAATCCTGAGCAACATCAATGAGGCACAATCACGTTTCAGATTTTCAGGCCACGGTGATAGACAATGTTGCACTGGTTAAGAAATTTGAGTCCACACATCAAATTCCCAAAGCGTGTAACATTCGTGGAGTCATGTGTTGCTAGTACATTAAATCTGTCTGATTTTATGAAGATCTTAAGTTATAACTACCACATGAGGAAATGTTCAGTTTGCCTGTAAAACATTCCAGCTTTCAGGGGCAGGAAATTTGGCCTTCAGAACGCAAGATAATTTTTTTTTAGAACCAGGTGGTTTTCTTTTTGAGGGAAATTTCGAAATATGGATGGTCATTTGATAAAATACTCTTGATATTAAAAATGGATGAAATAAACAATCAACAAAAGTTTAATTCCTAAACTGTAGGTATGCATGGATATGGCTCAACTTCCCAAAGCTGATGTCATGTTGGCCTCATTTACTTTAAAGGGAAGTCAACCCCCCAAATTCTTTACAATATTATTTTCAATACAGCCCCGCTAGTCTAAACACGGTATTCTGATTAATTTGATGTTTGAGGAAACGAGTAAAAAAGCAAAATCCACCCGTTTTTATCCATCCCAGGGGGTGCCCATTTTGCTACTTGCTGTGTCGACTTAAAATGTTATAACAGTTGCTCAGTGCTCAGGTAACAACCAATTAATGTTCACCTGTTTTTCAAAGCTGAGCTATGAGCAACTGTGATGTTATTTTCAGTCAACATCTCATTTTCTCGATATTTTTCAAAAAACTCGATAACAATAATTTGATGATATTCTACAAAAAGGAAGCTATTGTAAATCTACAATTGCTTCACAGAACAATTAAGATTAAGCGATTCTGAACATCCCCTCGTGTTTATTCTTTTAAATTGTTTCTTATCTCTTTTACAAAATATTGCACAATATTTTATCTGGCAATATTTAACAAGGAAAGAAAAAAATCAAATTATGTCCAAGCTGTATAGGGTGTTTTCAATTCCTTTTGTGAATATTTATGTCACTTAAATGTATGTAATCTAATACTCCATAGTGACAGCTAGCATCCCATTTTTAGCTATGCATCGCCAACGACTACAGCTATCAGCATGTGAAAATGTTTGGAGAAGAATTGGAACAGCTCATGATCCAAAGCACACCACATCTTCTGTAAACATGGTGGTGTTAGTGTGATGGCATGGGCATGCACGGCTTTCAATGGCCCTTGGTCACTTGTGTGCAAAAGACAGAAGCAGCCTGATGAATTCTGAAGTGTATAGGGATATAATTTCTGCTCAGATTCAGCCAAATGCAACAAAGTTGGTTTGACGATGCCTCATAGTAGAGATGGACAATGATCCAAAACATACTGCAAAAGAAACCCAGGAGTTTTTTTTAAAGCAAAGAAGTGGAATATTCTTCAATTGTCGAGTTAATCACTCGATCTCTGACCAATCGAGCATGCATTTCACTTTCTCAGGGCAAAACCTAAAGGTAGAGTTCGGATTTTTTGACATGAATCTCCATTTCATCCTCACCTCCAGTATGTGTGATCATCACTGACTTACCCCTGACAGCGTTCTATGACACAAGTTCTGGTCCGGTGTTGGACGAGAGGTAAATAGTCCGGCAAGTTGACTGGTCCCACCTAAATAAAGCGTTTTTCTTCTACAAACAATTTGTGTTCAAAAGAGTAACACATTTGCATCACATAACTCCCTCCTGAAAAAAAGTCAGACTCCATTACCGCCGGGCACTATTTTTCTGTTCGTTCGTATCACTGCGCGTCGCCCCAACTTGCCGGACTATATACCTCTTGTCCAACATCGGACCAGAACTCGTGTCACAGAATGCTGTCAGGGGTAAGATCGCACACACTGGAGGTGAGGATGAACTAGAGATTCATGTAAAAAAAATCCGAACTATCGCTTCAAGGCAGAAAGACGTTTTAAGATACAACAACTGAAGAGAGTTGCAGTAAAGGCGTAGCAAAGCATCACAAAGGAGGAAACCCAGCGTTTGGTGATGTCCATGGGTTCCAGACTTCAGGCAGTCATTGCCTGCAAAGGAAGTATTGAAAAGTTCCATTTTACTTTACGTTATGTTTATGTGTCCAATTACTTTTGAGTCCCTGGAATAAGGAGCATTTGCATAAAAATTTCTAAATGCTTAATCAGATATTTCTGTTCAACCTCTTGAATTCAAGCTTAAAGTCTGTTCTCTTGTAGTTGCTCCCTTTTAAATCCAATGTGGTGGCATGCAGAGCCTAAATCATGAAAATTTTGTCACTGTCCAAATATTTTTGGGCCTAACTGTATATTGAATATCGCCCAACCCTAGTAAGGGCGCACCTTAACATAAAGAACATTTTGGGGTTGACTTCCCCTTTAAGACACGAGTATCAATTTCACTCCATCAATCATAATGCCAACTTTTTTTTTTTTTTTTTACATTTCTATTGGAAATAGCCCATCCACACTCTTTATTGTTCAATACAGATTATTGCTATGTTGTGAATGGTTTAAAGACTTAAACACTAGTGTTGTTCCGATACCATTTGGCTCCCGATACCGATACCCAGCTTTGCAGTATCGGCCGATACCATACTGATACTTAAGGTTTTTTTTTTCCTCAACATGAAAAAGCTGTCCTGCCATTGGTTTAGAGCATTCAAGGGCCAATAGGATATCTTAGATCGGCATGCAGTGAACATGTCACATATCTGTGAATGCCGTGCATGAGCAAGACACAAGATGCTGCATCCAAAATCCTATATTAGCGTTGGAATTAATGGTATCGGCATGTTACTTGTGAGTAGTCACCGATACCGATACCACTGTTTTAATGCAGTATCGGAACCTCTGCCGATACCAGTATCGGTATCGGAACAACACTACACACATGAATAATGGAAAACATATTACTAATCTTTTTAGATATTTGGTAAGCTGATTAGATGCCCTCACTACTTCTCCTCTTCTCTAGTCAAAGATGACATATTTGTATAATGTGTAAAAGTACCATCTTTCTTTGGCTGTTCGATAATAACATGCCTGAGGTTAGGACTTGGTGAGTATTGGAGGTAGGAGCTTTTAATCTCTTCTTACTGAAGTGTGATGAAAAGCAGCTTTAACACAAGTGTAAATTTTTTTTTGGGGGGGGGGGTCTGGTGTCAGTTTAATTAGAGATCTTAAAACATCAAATGTAAAGTGTAGTCTGAAAGCCAGAGCACAAATCGCACATGTTGGTTATCCCAGGTGCTTGTGATGTTTCTCGTAGCCTACTGCATTGTTTGTACTGGTACCTGCAACCAAAAGCATCCGGTCAGGTGGACTGTTTAAGCTTCAGACTTAGTCATAATGTCAGCGTGTTCCTATTTGTTCATATTACCTCACTTACCTAAGTAGTCCTTGTAGTCCTTGAAAAATTTATGCCTTAGCCCCCGCCCATCTTAAACGGAAAAAAAAAAGATGACAAAATAAAAGTCATATCTCAGCATTTAATGAACCAAAACATACTTGTTGTATTCTCATAAAGGGGAAGTCAACGTTAAACATTTCTTGACAATAATATATGTGACCTCACTAATTTAAACATGACATTCTGATTAATATTACATTTGTAGAATATGAATTATGCAGCAAAATCCAGCTGGTTTTATCGATCTCAGGGGGCGGCCATTTTGCCACTTGCTGTTGACTGAAGACATCACAGTTGCTCAGATGTCATTTTCACTCGACAGCAAATGGCAAAATGGCCGTCTTCTCATATCGATTAAAACTGCTGGATTTTGCTGCTTAATTCATATTCCACCAATGTAATACTAACCAGAATACCATAATTAGCATATTTTTGTCAAGAAAATGGTTTTGGTAGTTGACTTCCGCTTTAAGAGCATATGAAGCATGCATTTACTTATTTTGGGTTGCAAAATATGTGGAAATAATACTAATACAATTATTATTATTATTATTATTATTATTATTATTATTATTTTATTTTTTTATTTTTTTACTGCCTTTTTAATAGCGTATAACAAAGTAGTATAGAAATGGATAAATAACTGTAACATTTACAGGAATAGGTCTCCATGTGCAACATATATCAGACACAATTATGAATATGATTATCAGTAATCTAAACCCCTGAATTCAAACATAGAAGAGTACTTTATCAAAGTCTTTAAGAGAGCATATTAATGAATTTGTACCAGAGTTGGCACGCTGCTTGATGCATTGTCCCCGGTTCGGGATGCCAGTGGCAGGGTTTCCCGGGTTGATGATGTGGCACTCGTAGCCTGTCGGACAGTGGAGAGGCTCATCGCCGTCCTCTGTTGTACTGCACGCCTCAGCTGGCCAGTGAAATGACACAAATACACAGTCGTCATAACAACATAAGATAAATTAAACTTAAATGTTTACCACCTCTCCTAACAGATATCCATATCCTTGATATCAGACAGTAGTGTTTCTCACTAGTTCAGCCTTTGTCAGCACTAGTTGGACAATTAGCCACACTAGCAGTGCACTTTGTCATACTAGTAGCACAGAAACTCTGACTAGCCACTCATTTTCAGCAACATGTTAATTAGTCAAACGTGAATTCTTCTCACTAGTTACATGTGTCCTATGATTTCCTTGCACTAGTTAGGTTGTGAGAGCTGAAACACTCACTAGTTAACTAGTGAAAGACAAAACACAGGGGTTCCATGGTGTAATGGTATGCACTTTGGACTCTGTATCCAACTAGCGAAAGACAAAACACTGACAAGTTAACTAGTGAAAGGCTCTTAAAGTCTACATGTTGAACTAGTGACACACAAATGTTTTACTAGTTAACAACTGATGCCCCAAATATCCACTAGTTACACTAGTGAGACATTTTGACTGAACTAGTTCAACTAGTGAGGTCCAAAATGTTCACTAGTAGAACTAGTGGATGCCAACATGTTCACTCGTCAACTAGTTACACCAAAAAAATAATGAGGAGGTGGGGCAGATGTGCATCCAGGATTTCTATTGGCTCTGCAGTTAAAATACACCAATCAAGATTCAGAATTTGTCATTATCCCACCCCCTTTAATTGCATGTTGTACACTAGTTTACAAGTTGTCCTGAGGAATTGGAGCTTGTTAACAAGTGGATCCCTATTACGGTTACATGTTAACTAGTGAATACAGAAACCCATACCACACAACTACTTGCATCTATTTGGACCTTACAAGCTAACTAGTGAGGCTCAAATGTTCACTAGTTAACTAGTAAATGCAGAGATATCCACTAGTTACACAAGTTGGGCTCATTATTATGGAACTTGTTAATTAGTGAAACACATGTTTTCTTACAAGTAAACTATCTGGCTAGAGAGAGTGTAACTAGTAAACTAGTGACACAGATTTTCTTATCAGTAGTTTACTAGTAGAAGGTATTTTGTCTCACGTGTCGGCCTCAAGACTGAACTTGTACAGACTTTGACTGTGCAAGTTTCACACAATTGCTCACTAGGTGGCATGTGCACACAACTCGTTAACCTGTGAAAATAATTACATTTCACTAGTTGACACGTTTGCCAGTTACAACACTTTGCAAGTTCACTAGTTGTGCGCACATGTCAACAAGTAAACTTTTTTGTTAAACTAGTATAATGTAAATGACACCTATTATACTAGAAACATCAACTAGTGCAACAAAAATCACTACGTTAGATATTTGTTATACTAGTTGTGCACAGTTGCTTACCAGTGCTACATAAGGGTCCACTAGTTAAAAGACACACCCAACATGTAGGAAAATTTCAAACGTGTTCTGGCAAATCTTTTACAAGTTCATTTCTTGGTCTGACTTGTGAAAGAAAATTACTTCCACTATTTAACTAGTTAAATAAACATCAGTGTCACTAGTTAACTAGTGACCCAGTCTGGATGTAACTAGCTTGCAAGAGTGAAATCAAGTGATTCACTAGTTAACAAGTGAGGCCAAAACGAGCCCAACTAGTGCCACAAGTGGGTATATTTGCATTTACTAGTTCACTAGATCACATTTTATACCTTACTAGTCACCTAGTAAGGTTGGGAAGTTCCCAACTAGTGTAACTAGTGAACATTTTATGCCTTACTTGTTAACTAGTAATCAATTTTAAACCTTACAAATGAACCACTAACGTAAGAAGAAACGCAACTGGTGATGCCAGTGGACATTCGGCCCTTACACGTCAACGTGCAAAATGCAACAATAGACCATAGAAGTCGTTAATGCGACTCAAACGCCAACACGTTCACTAGTGGACTCCATGCAAATGAAGCAGCCGGGACAAGAACTTTGATTGGTCATATTCAAATTAGATGTCTTGAACCTGTAACCCTTACGTGCCTGGACCGCAATAATTCTAAAGAAAATAAACTGTATTTACAAAAAACAAACAAACAAACAAACAAACAAACAAACAAACAAACAAACATGCTGAATTCATCTCTCCCCCAGAAGTAAACTCAATAAGCATTGTGGCTGTTTTCAGTTTGTTTGTTTTATTTTGAAACAACTGGTACTTTTGCACTGTATAGATACAGTGCAGTATACAGGCATAGACAGAGAGTGACCAATGGGTGGCAGTATGCGTATGCAACCGACGGGATTGGTTTTTTTTGTTTGTTTTATTTATATATTTTATTTTCCTGAACCAGTAGGAAACCAATGGGTGTTTTCCTACCCATCTTCATGAGCATTAAAATCCGAGTAGCCGAGTGGTACTATTCGTACGATTGTAGCACTAGTGTAATAGTGCTTGTAGCATTCGTGGTGCTAGTACCACTAATAGTGCTAGTATCACTGTTTAAACAAAAACAAAAATTTGCAAGTTCTCTAGTTCAAATTTATGTTCACTTCACTTGTTAACTTGTCCCCACTAGGGGGCAGTTTGAGCTTGATACTCTTGATAGCGAGCATGTCAACATGCACCAGGAGTTTGATATCCGTGATATCAAGCTCAATGTGCCCACTCGAAGGCTAGTGGTCACACTGAGCTTACTTACTTGTTAACATGTAAGCTCAATGTGCTTACGTGTTAACAAGTAAGCTTACATTAAGCCTACATGTTCACAAGTAAGCTTACATTCGGCGTACATGTTAACAAGTAAGCGTACATTCAGCGTACATGTTAACAAGTAAGCGTACATTATGCTTACATGATAACAAGTAAGCGTACATTACGCTTACATGATAACAAGTAAGCGTACATTAAGCTTACATGTTAACAAGTAAGCTTACCATCAGCTTACATGTTAACAAGTAAGCTTATATTGAGCTTATATGTTCACAAGTAAGCTTACATTCAGCTTACATGTTAACAAGTAAGCTTACATCAGCTTACAAGTTAACAAGTAAGCTTACATTGAGCGTACATGTTAACAAGTGTGCATTGAGTGTACATGTTAACAAGTAATCTTACATTCAGCGTACATGTTAACAAGTAAGTTTACATTGAGCGTACATGTTAACAAGTAAGCTTACATTGAGCGTACATGTTAACAAGTAAGCGTACATTCAGTGTACATGTTAACAAGTAAGTTTACATTGAGCGTACATGTTAACAAGTAAGCTTACATTGAGCGTACATGTTAACAAGTAAGCTTACATTGAGCATACATGTTAACAAGTAAGCTTATATTGAGCTTACAAGTTAACAAGTAACTTAAAAATGGACACTTTAGTGGTGTCAGAAAGAGACTCGAACTAGTGATGTAGCAGTCATTTTTGGGCTTACTTGTTAACATGTACACTGAATATACGCTTACTTGTTAACATGTACACTCAATGTAAGCTTACTTGTTAACATGTACTCTCAATGTAAACTTACTTGTTAACATGTACACTGAATGTACGCTTACTTGTTAACATGTACGCTCAATGTAAACTTACTTGTTAACATGTACGCTCAATGTAAGATTACTTGTTAACATGTACGCTCAATGCACACTTGTTAACATGTACGCTCAATGTAAGCTTACTTGTTAACTTGTAAGCTCAATGTAAGCTTACTTGTTAACTTGTAAGCTCAATGTAAGCATACTTGTTAACTTGTAAGGTCAATGTAATGTGTCCACTAGCCTACTAGTGGGCACGTTGAGCTTGATATCACGGATATCAAGCTTGGTGTGCATGTTGACATCCTTATGTGCACGTTGACATGCTTGATATCCTTGATATCAAGCTCAAACTGCCCTCTAGTCGACACTTTAAGGAATAAATATACAAAGTGCTTACCAAGCAAGCACTTTGAACATTTACTTGTACAGACGTGTTCTTACACCGCCTACATTACCCAGGATGCACCAGACAAGATCTACGTAACCGGACAGCCAATCAGCCAATCATACACCACCAGCAGTTTGAACAGTTTTAACAACTGAAAATTCAAATCCAAAAGAAGGGAGAATTTAGGTATACTGTTGCACTGGATTCCTTTTTATTTAGTATAGCATATAGTGGAAAGTGACTGCACTGTATTGATTTTGAATAGATACAAGGGGCAGTAAACGGCTGTGGAAGCTCAAAATCAGGCTTTACAGGGTTAAATTTTTCCTGGGTTGAGCTCTGATCAGAGAGCCAATAGGAGTTACCCACTTATGGCACTGTCCGGCCCCCTGATTAGCATTTAGCGTAACTAGTGCCACTAGTGAGCAATTTGGTTTTCACTTGTTCTACAAGTGAACATTTGGGCATCGTAGCTAACTAGCAAATTTAAAAGACCGTAAAACTAGTTGACTTGTGAGCATGTTGGCATCCACTGGTTCTACTAGTGAACATTTTGGACCTCACTAGTTGAACTAGTTCAGTCAAAATGTCTCACTAGTGTAACTAGTGGAAATTTTGGGCATCACTAGTTAACTAGTAAAAACGTTTGAGTGTCACTAGTTCAACATGTAGACTTTAAGAGGCGTTCACTCGTTAACATGTCAGTGTTTTGTCATCCACTAGTTAACAAGTAGGTATTTCAGCTCTCACTAGTTAGCTAGTGCAGGAAATCAGAGGTAACTAGTTAACATGTTAGAATAATTCACGGTCAACTAGTAAACACGTTAGAGCTTTTGTGCCTGACTAGTTAACTAGTAAGCTTTTGATCATGACTTGTTTGGTCCAGTGGGCAACTAGTGCATAAAAAAGAAGACTAGCTGCGAGTTTGGCACTACATGCATGCTTGTATGTGTCATTAGTTAGACTTGTGTCAGCACTAGTTGGATAAAAGTGACACAAGTTGCAGAAAATGAGTGACATGTCAGTGTTTTTGTACAAGTAGTACAACAATGCGCATGACAAGTATGGCTGAATGTCCAACTAGTTCTGACGAAGACTGCACTAGTTGAGAAACACCACTGTCTGATATCAAGGATATGGAATAAATGCTCAAAGGGCTTGCCATACCCGACAGAAGCCTGAAGTGATTCAATTCAAGTAACCTCCCAATTTTGTTTTTAATTTGAACGAATCATTCACGAAAGATGAGACATAATTACACAACTTGTGTGACCCACTTTAACTATAACATCTGTACGATTACGTCATCAGATGAAGAGATGGAAAGGTGCTTCCTTTCGAACATGGGAAAGGGCAGTACTATTTCACATGAATTCGACTCCACTTTTCCTAACTGACATCATCGCATGACAATGATTATTATTATTACTGATAAAAGTCTGGCTTGCAGACTTCACCTGTAAAACTATTTGTGCAATGATAACATGCAAGAAGTATTAGATTCTATTCTAGGACCCATGTAAAGCATGACAACAGGAATGATTATGACTCTTGTTAACATAAAAGTGGGAAAAAAAGGTTAAACTACTAGAAATAGGGCTACATCTTTTAGTCATTGATACATTTCATAATAATTCATAAACTTGAGTTAGAAAAAAATACGTACTGTAGTTAAAAAAAAAGAAAAAAAAAAGAGGGTGATATTGATTTGTGTTGAGGTCATTTTTCTGCCACTAGATGGAATAATTGTATTTGTAAGCCGGTGACAGCTCAGTACATTTTCCTTTTCATATTAACAGATACTTCAACATGAAGTAACGTGAAATTCTGCATATTTTTAAAATTGTAAAATACAGCTTGACCCCAGTCTCCACAAATATATGCATCATTATGTAATTTATGACTGCGAAATTTGACGTGGACATGTCTGTTGCACTGCGACTGGAATTCCTGGAATTTCTGCCTGTTTCCATTTTTCAGCAATTAGCATTAGAATATAGAAAAGTTTCATCATTATTCACAAATCTGTTTAGAATTGTGGGGAAACAGCTGGTTTTCAACATGGCCTGGGTTGATCTCTTATACTCTGCTGCCACCCGATGGCCGTTTTTGTAATTATTACCATTGCTTCACCCATTATCTGCAGTTGAGAGGCTGCATCAAAGCCTTCTGTATGCTCTAGAGTAAAAATCATAAAAACCGTATAAATACGCCTTTGGGACATTTAAACATTGAAAATAGAACACATTTATAAGCTTTTGGGAGCAAATGAGTTAATGACAACAATTCCATAGCTTGCTTTTTCCTCATTTTTCTCTCACCCTAAATTATATCCCCCACGTGTTTTGGTATTTCACAATATTTTTTGTTTTCAGCTGTTTTTTCTGTCGTGATTTACTTTTCTATTGAAATATTATTTAAGTACAGCTGTTTCATACTCTTTGAAATAGTTTGAGAATTGCGAATAACACCTCTGCCTCAGGTAAAACAAACAAACAAACAAACCCAACAAACTGGCATATTATGCCTCTGTATTTTATTGTTGGTCATGATGGTGGTACCTGGAGAGCTATGTATTTTTTGGGTGGTACTTGACAGCAGCTGTTAAATGTTTAATATTTGGTGGAGCTCTACACTTGTTAGTTCATGGTTTTAAAAGACGTGGAGAAGCCCCATGCTGACAATGCAATGCTTCCGATAATGGGTCATTAGTGTACTCACCCTGCAGCACCTCCTCAGGACCATCTAGCAGCCAGCCGTTACCCCCCAACCACCGAGGCTTGGGCTGCACTAGCCAGTCAAGAACTACTCGTGATGACACAGATGACACATAATTACAAACATTTCTAAACAAGTCAATGTGTTGAACTTGTTGGTTCCACAGACCTGGTGGCGGTTGAACAGACTCCAGGCATGCATAAATGCAGCCGTTGTAGCAGCAGCGTTTGTGGCGCTCGCACTCTGAGTCTGAGCGGCAGCCTGGCACCTCGCAGGCCCTTTCTGGGAGCATTTGAGGGGGTGGTGGGCAGCGGTCATTCTTCTGGTGCTGTGTGGACTGCGGGTGGTTGGGATACTCGTAGTCCTGGGAGATCAATAAAGAAGTTGCTAGGAAAATGCCCTCTTTTTCTTTGTAAAGTTGACCACTAGAGAGCAGCAAAGTGTGTTAGATGTGTTCCAGGGTTTGGCTTTAGTACAAACTGCAAGCAACTTTCTAAATGTCTTGACCTGGATTGGGAAGGTAGTTTACAGTTGGAACACACACGCACACACATTTCCATGGTGAATGTAAGAATGAACAGAAAGTAGGCCACAAGACCCGGAGGCAAGCAACTTCTCACGTCACGTCGGTGGCTTTGACAAACATAAATTTTCAAGGTCTGAGTGTACACTTGCATGCAGCCAGGAATGCACACGCTGCTGCTGACATCTGCTCTTGTGTGCTAACGTGATGGAATGTGCATCACAGACAGTTGTCGCTATGGTTTGATGTTATGAAAACTTGGACTCACTCTATTGTTTGAGGCTAGCATTCCTTTCCGGTGTTAGCGCATAGTTCCTAAAAATCAATTTTCTCATCTTTGCTTTGGAATAACCTCATTGACCTCATATTGTTTTACACAGCTGACTGCCCAATTCCATCTGAAAACAGCCACAAGATAACAAAAGAGGCAGCTTACAGGACATTTTCAGGTATTATTGAGCCACGTCCACCAAGTTGTACCGTTTGATCCAGATTGCTTAATAAAAAAAATAAATACATAAATAAAAAAGAAGCAAGCCTTGATCTGGCATGTGTGTCAACTAATTCATGTGTGATGGGGTGGTTATAGCTGGAGCAGTTAGCGTTAGCGACTCTCAAACATTTTCCACCAAGTGTACCACTTCAAAATAATACTTGGCACGCCAAGTACCACTAAAATTACCTAAATTAAAAGGGAAGTTAACCCAAAAACATCAATACTAAGTTCTATGCAGCCAGTAAACGGCATTCTGATCAATATCGTGTTTGTGGAATAAAAGTTAAGCAGAAAAATCCACTTGTCTTTATCCATGTCTGGGGGCGGCCATTTTGCCTCTTGCTGTTGACTGAAAATGACATCATAGTTGCACAGGTAGGGACCAATCATGGCTCACCTGTTTTCTGAAGATGTCATTTTCAGTTGACAGCAAGTGGCAAAATGGCCGGCGCCCCCAGATATGGATATACATGGGTTGATTTTTCTGCTTAACTCATATACCACAAATGCAATGTTAATCAGAATAACGTCTTTAGATCAGTGGGGGCACATGCAACATATAATTGCAAAGAAAGTTTTTAAGTTGACTTCCCCTTAAAATACACTAGTGTAGTAGTAGGCAAGTGTTCATAAAAATGAGGCCTACATTTTATTTCTAAAATGTTTATTAAACATTATTGCAAGCCATTGTCCACAGTTTCACAATTAAGGATGCACTTGAGATTTTTTTTAAATCATTGAATTGAACCAAGCATTAACATTAAATAAAAAATTGTGCCTAGATAAATTCTTGAAAACAAACCGTTTTAAAATACACTTTAAAAAGTAAAATACAACTGAACTGTATTTAAGAAGTGTAATGTACTAAAGTAAAGCTACTGTAACGTAATGAAGTCTGAAGTGAATCAGCGCGCACCACTAGAGGGAGCCCGTGTACCAGTAGTGGTACTAGTGCCACACTAGAATCACTGATGTAAATAATGGGGCATCATCCATCCATGATCTGAACCTCTTATCACAACCTCACAAGGCTCACAGCGATGCTGGAGCCTATCCCAACCGCCTTCAGGCAGTAGGCGGCTTACACCCTGAACTGGTTGCCAGCCAATCACAGGGTGCACAAGGATGAACAACCATTTACACTCACAATCACACCTACGGACAATTTAGAGTGTTCAATTTACCTACCATGCATGTTTTTAGAATGTGGAAAACGGCCGCAGTACCCAGAGAAAACTCACAAAACTCACACAGGCACGGGGAGAACATGCAGTCTCTCAACAGGAAGGCCGGAGCCCGGAATCAAACCAGCAAGTTCTAAACTGTAAGGCGGACGTACAGATCAGTTGTCCACCGTGCCACCTTGGGGCATCATTGCAGTGTCAAAAAGTGAATTCAACAGCGGACAGGATCAGGATTGAAGTGAATTGAGGAACTTCACAAATACCAAAGTAGTCCTTTGTCACCATCTTGTGGTAATTATACATAATTGCAGTCCAGTATAACCAGAGGGGACATAACTTACTTTTAGCTGTTTGTGTCAGGGTTCGTTCCCCATCCCCCACAAATGCCCGCGATTCATTGTACCTGCTTTTTTCACTGGAAAAGTATCAAATGGTGAGTTTAGCTGAGACAAACTGATTGAAGTGTGCAGTGGTAAAATTCTATTATTCCTCACTTACAACACAGATTTCATGGTCACTTTGCTATACTTGTGTGTGTGGTTTATGTGGCAGTAGAACAAATACCGCTACATTCTCTATTTTGTAAAAAAAAAAAAAAAACTAATCTTAAGTCTTAGTCATTCAGTTTGCATCTGTTAGCTTTCTCAGTTTCTTCAGACCCTTTTTCTGTGTAACCCATCTCAAATCAGGTAATTAGCACACAATGCTTCAAACTGTGCTGTGTATTTGGCAGCGTTGACAAACATGCTCACAGTCCAACTCAGAAAATGAAAGCCAAAGATGTTTGGCATCGAACACGCAGTGTGTGTTTCGACACCCATGAGTTCATTCTGGCAGCGTTTAGCTAAGCAGCCTGGTGGTTATTTGGGTGTTTGATTCAAACTACGTGTAGTTGGACAGAACAATTTATTAGTTTGCTGTAGAAAATTATTATTGTGTTGTTGGACAATTTAGTCTTTCTTGCGTATTGTTAGTTGTCTTTTGATTATGGCGCAACTATACCAACAATTCAAATAATTTAGTTTTCAGATTGCAATGTATGCATATGTATACATTCATTTTCATGATTATTTATTCAGCTAAATTTTGGTAGTTCATTCACAATGACTAACTGAAGTACAGTTACACTCATGCACAAGAGGCAGAAGCGGACTGGGACTGGGTAATGGCATAATTAGCCATTATCTTATATCCCATCTCCTCTCAATTGCTCCTGCAAAAATCTCAAACAAAATCTCAAACGTTTCCTTCCTGTTTGGCATGATGTGTGGGTTTAATACATAGCAGACTCCATTCATTCATTTTTCACTTTACAAACAGAACCATGCTCCTCATCCTCAATATTTTGGCCAAATTATTCTCTCATTCATCAGACTTTGATGCACAGTGTGGGTCCAGTTTCCACTTAGTAGCAGTGCGAATGTGAGATTGACTGGCTGGTGATCAGTCTAGAGAGTACAGTTGTTTGCCGTTGCTTGAAATCATCTGGAACAGGCTCAAGCTCATGTCACCCTGAATAGATGGATATTCTCAGTGATTTGCTCAAAGCACTCAAATGAAAAGGATGTTCAATAGGATTTCGATGATCACTTCAGAATAGTGCAATGTTTTGCTCTTAGCCAGTCTTGGGTGCGTTTAGCTGTTTTTTGGGTCATTGTCTTGTTGCATCAGCTGCGACTAAAACCAAGCTTTCTGAAACTGGACAGCACATTTCTTTCTAGAGTACCTTCTTGAGATTTCATTGAACCCTGCACAGATTCAAAACTGTTGTGTGATGAGAGGTTTGGATCCCAAAGGCGCAGACACAAATAAGATTTTATCTATTTATTCACATTGAGAGGCACAGAAACTCAGAGACACTGTACACAGGAACAGGTGGCAAACACACACAATTCTCAGACCCTTAAATAGACAATCAATCAATCTCATTGGTTGTGACTAGACACGTGAGTACCAGTACTGATATGAAATTCTCTGATTGGCTGTTAACTCAGTAATTACAGATAGTTCCTGACATCAACAAACATCATATAGCATAAAGGATTCCTGACAGCACATAGTCCAGACATCATATAGACTAAACTAGTTGAAACTGGATGCAGTTACATCAATATGCAAAACAGACACGTAACAGGTCATGAACTGGCCCGCATCATGAACTCTACTCAAATTTAACCCAGGAGCGACCCCAGACATGAGACAAGACCCGAATATTACTCGAGTTATGACAAAAACAACCTCTGCCAGATGTAGCAAAGTAGGCCCAGAACATAACAGAGCACCCTCAATATTTCATACTAGAGACAGTGTTCTATAGAACTGATGTGTTTTACTAAAAATTTTTTGTTTCGTCTGTCCATTGAACATCATCTGGAAGCTTTGTGGCTTGTCAACATATAGTTTAGCATTTGTTTTTTCTTGGTTTATTTTCAACAGTGGTGTCCTCCTTGGTCGTCTCCCATGATAGCTCAAACAACACTAGATAGGGCGATCATGTGACAATGCTTTACTTTGACCTTGGAGTTCACCTTTAATTTCTTCGGAGGTTGTTCTGGGCTATTTTGTTACCATTCGTTTTATCTTTCTCTTCAGTTTGTCATAATTTTTCCTCCTGTGATCACATTACATCACAGGGAGTTTGGCTACTTTCCCTTCTATCTTAGATTCCTGATTACTGTAGTCATAGGAGATCAAGCTACTTGGAGATGGTTTGAAATATTTTCCTCTTAATGTATATGTCTATAAATTTATTTTTAATATTCTGAAACCTAACTCTCCTTCGCTTCGCTTTAACACCCGTTATACTAATTATAGGACACACCTTGTTTGTGTCCTTAAGGTCGAATTATTTTCCATCTTTTCTAGGGGCAACATCATCTTTGTTCAAGTCTGCTTCATGAGTTTGTTTTTAAAATAATTCCATTGAACTACTATTATTATTATTATAATTGGGCGCTCCAAATTGCCCCAAGGTGTACTTGTGTGTGTGGATGGTTATTTGTCTCTGTGTGCCCTGCAATTGGCTGGCAACCAGTTCAGGGTGTACCCCGCCTGCTGCCCATAGCCAGCTGGGAGAGGCTCCAGCACCCCCCGCGACCCTTGTGAGGAGTAAGCGGTTCAGAAAATGGATGGATGGATATTATTATTATTATTATCATTATTGTAGCCCCTCACTCAATTCGGTTCTGTAGAAGTTGCTGTGACACTCACCTTTACAACTTGTTGGACAAATTTGCATGGGAGATGAACTGGTGATGGCTACTAAAATCTACACATGGGATCTTCAAATACTTTCCATCTAGGGTATATGACTCTGCCTAGGTTACAGAAAGGCCAAGATAGCTGTACTATATGACTATGTGCAGTAAGATTAAACTCCCATGCAATCACTTTCATGCAACATTTCTAGCACCCTAGCTTGACATAGGACATGTGAAATCATTTGGATCTCAGCTGCATGAAACATGGGGGGGGAAAAAACAGTCTCTTATGAAATTAGAGAATATTTATTTACAGAACACACACGAAATATGAGAGTAAAAGGGGGAAAAAAAAGGCAGAAAAGAAATAACGACCCGGGGTTTAATAGTTCAGTTCGTTGGGTACCATTCGTTGGTGCGCTTGTTGGAGCTCATTTGTAATCCACGAGGAAAAGATACTAGTACTCACAGATTCCTTCAGATCCAAGCAACGATATTCAAACCTCCTGCAGAGCAGCGTGTTAGCTTAGCCACGGAAATCCTTGCGTGGTCCACAGGCGGAAGAGTAGGCCTCCCGGTCAACGACAAGTCCTGAGCACTTCTAGCAGCGTCACGAAGCACTTTATCCCGAAGCACACTATCAACAAGATTCACAAGCCTTCATAAAGTCACTGTCTTTCAAACGTCCATGAATTCACCTTTCCTGGTTTCATACTCACTCAGAAGCTTGTTGGGAAACACTCTTTCCCGCACACGCACTTCAGCTTGTTTCCACGTTGAGCTAAGCAGCAGCTAACTGCTAATAGCAGAACTTCGTTTGAGCTAATGACGCAGCACAATTAACGGACATTACTTTCACACGACAGATTCTCTCGATAAGTAAAATCAATGGTCAAAAGCAAGGCAATTACCTTAGTTGAACCAGTAACACTTAACTGTAAACGCAAACGGTATCTCTCGTCCTTTCTCCGTGTCACTCTCGTAATTCTCCTTTTTCTCCCTCGTACTTTCCTTTCCCTCTCGTTCTTTTAGGTTCCACCCCAACAGTCATCTGATTGGCTGACCATCGATATAACTCAAATGAATGCACACACGAAAGAAAAACACGTCACTGAGGCGTTCAAGGTCCCGCTCAAATGGGAAATCACAGTATCGTTCAGCATCAACTATCTCTACAAGGCAATGAAATAAGGTGAACTTTACAATAGAAATCACAACAGCAACAAAAATAGAGTGCTACTTTATTATTATTATTATTATTATTATTATTATTATTATTATTATTAATATTGTTGTTGTTGTTGTTGTTGTTATCATTACTTTTATACTTCTTATCTTTCTTTGAGATGGGAAGTGGTAACTTGTAACTAAAGACAATGGTAAAATCAATGCTATTCAATTTCTTTTTTTTTCTTTTGTAAGCAGTATGAAAATTGCCTATGTATGAGTGTGCAATTGTGAATAAGGATGTAACGATATCCAATCCAAACATCACAATACGATAATTATCACGATATGGTGGTGGGGTTGGCGATATTTCAATAAGATCACAATATTGTAAAAAAAAAATAATAATACAAAAAAATAAAAAAAATAAAATAGCTCATACTTAAAAGCACAATACTGTGCTTTTGTATATAACATCAATGCATATAAACCACCTACATTCTCTAATAACAATATTGAGGCGCTTGGTAATGCAAGCACACATTGATTGCTTCACAAGCAAATTAGATCCCCCTTTATCTGACAATTAGCATAGATTTTAAATATAGAAGGCTAAAACATCCCTACGAAAATTAAATTGCTCTAATAAGCTAGCCACTAGACGGTGCTAGAACTGCACAAATGGAAATCAACCGGACTTTTTTAACAGATGTGTTCCTTTTAAATATTGTGAACATGACAACGCCGATATTGTGGCAGTTTTAATATCACGATATCACAATATTGCCCTTTTCGTTACATCCCTAATTGTGACTATTAATAATAAAAAAAATCTAGCCTAGGGTGTCACATTAGATAGGGCTTGCTTTGCAGTTTGCACAGACACATACACACACACACGCGCACACAGTCAGTACTATAAAAGAGGGGACTTCTCATTGACATAATGCCTTTTCCTAAACAACACACATGAGGTTTGTTTGAATGCTATAGGTTCGAAAGGCCAAGGTCCCAGTCGTGCCCGCCCTTTGTGTCGACAAGAAAGAACATGTCTTCCAAGTGCAGTAGCCCACAGCAGGCAACTTTGCTCTGGGGTTGTCTGGACTCATTTCCCTTTTCTGCACCTACAATTAATTTGATGAACTGTAAACACAAGAGTTTTCCTGACAGTCCTTTAGTTGTAGTAGAATCTCATACTGTATAAATGCAGTCAGTGAGCAAAGCTCACTTGTATTTTTCATGCATTCACAGAAATTGCCAACTCTTTTAATAGAATGCTGTACGTACATGAATCCATCCATTCATGATAGTCCTCCCAGACACCTTCTCAAATTAAACTTACTGTACTTCCCCTCCGATAAATATGACTTTCACAAATGCTAAAAATCTCCCCGAGTGAATGTTTTTATTTGATCCTCGGTGAATGTCTGCAGCGCCACTGGCTGTCTCCTCACATCGAATACAGTACATGAAACTGCAAGAGTTTGTGGTAGAAGCGTCCCCCTTCGTGCATGCAAACATGCCCATGCAAGTGTGAGCCAGACTGTTATGTCTGCATGAGACTCGTGATGTGCATGCATGTGCATGAAGTGCAGGTGCTTTCAAAGAATAACTCACTGCGGTGGAAACCCTGTGTTTAATCTTGACATCACACGCAAGCTTTTCTATTTACGTGCTCGTATAACCACTTTTTTGTCATTTTCCTCATTACTTCTTTCGTCTATCTGGCTCCAGTCTCTTTCCAACACAGATGGTGTTGAGTAACTGCTATTGTTGACCTTTGAACTTGGTCGAAAGAGGTTTAGATAAGTGAAGAGATGAGGGACGCAATTTAAGTGAGAAGAAATATCTGACCAGATGTCAAACGCGCAATGATGAATGAGTGAAGAGCAAACCTAAACAGTCAGTCAGGCATGATAGAAGGCAGATATAGACGCGTACTTTGCTGAATGTATTTTTTATTTTACCTTTGGTATGACCAAGAGGTGCGATTCAATCGGAAAAATGGAAACTATAATGACCACATTTGAAGTTGTATCTGTGTAAAACGACAATTGAATTGATTTTGGGCTCCAACTCTAGTTTCTTTTTCAAGTCAGCTTGTCACAATTTTTGTGAATTGTGATTGAATTATTAAGATCAGGCTATTTATCTTTTGTAGCAATGTAACTTTTTTCCTCCTATTGCAGTTCATACTTTTTATTACTTTTTATTTTTATTTGGGTATTGACTGGATAGAATGGAAAAGTAATGACAAATAATGATAAATAATTGAAATTGAATTTATTTTTGGCAATTCGTTATAGATGAGGTGTGTTGTCGATAGGCTGATCATATCTAAATGTGTCGTTTTTATTTGTCTTGCAAGGGTAAAAAGACATTAACCAATAAGTCAAGTAAAATAAGAGAACCCACAAATGACCAAGGTGTACTGAGGTGGCATCTCATGCTTTTTTTATTTTTATTTTTATTTTTTTACATGCCTTTAGGGCGGGACGATCAATTGAAATTTTATCGTGATTGCGATTTTGGCTTCTTTTGAACTTTAAAACGTAAATAATCGAAGAAAAATGATTAACAAGTTCCCTGCTTTATGAAAGTACCTTGAATGCACCAATGTTGCTTGTAGCGAGCCCAATGCAAATTAATGAGATTCTGTCGTCCCTAAACGTAACGTAAACTGTGGAATAACACCCGAGTTGGAGTTAACTGTAAAACTAAACACATAACATGAAGAATTACATGCACTGTATATTTTAAATACAAATGTTTTTAAAACATCGCTAGCCTAGCGCTAATGCTAAAGTTAATTCAAATGCTAACGGGAAATTAGCAGGGACTTTGGGACTGATATTCCTTCAAATAACAAATCTTCACACACAAATGCTGTGGAAACAATAATACCCATAGGTAAGATAACAGTACTCAAAGGCAAATTTTTTCCCCAATCTGTGAAAAATGAGTTATATTAATAGAACTCAAATGCAATAGTGTCTTCTATCTCATTCCAAGTGTGTACTTCGTGCATATACGGCACCACATTGCCCCTCAGCCAGTATTTGTTTTCAATTGCTTTTTCTTATATTGCTTTCTTACTAATTTAAATGATCTGTGTCCTTTTAAGTCACATTTAAAGTTGAGTTTTCAATTATTCAAGAATTTTTAGTTCCTCAAAATTCAAGGATACAAATAATCAAGGACTTTATTTGTCATACCAATACATATTTCCAGATGACATAGCACAAATTACAATTCCAGAGGTCACATCTTAGCCCACTAAATGCCCAGATTTGAGAACATAACAAAATAAATATGACCAAGAAAGTAATGTAATCCTTAAATTTGAAAATGCAAATGTAAGAGGCCTGGTTTTCATATTTTCAAGGATATTATATAATTGACAAAAAGAATAGTGTTCAGAATAATATATTCAACGTGAGGCGATGAATGAACATAAGACTATAATCAGAGTTTTGAGTACTGTAGCTGAGTTATACTAGTTGAAAAATATGTTTTAAATTCAATGAATACTTGCTTTATTAATTGTGACTTCAGTCAAATTAAAATAATCGCGATTATTAATTTCCCCATAATTGTCCTACTTGTCATACATATCTAAGTTAACTGTTAGTATTAAATTGTAAAGGCAGTAAAATATTCAGTCTTAATTTTAAACATGAAAACGTGTCATGTGTAAAAAGACAAATAAGAAATAATTCCTTGAAAAATATCTGGTCTGCCTACATAAAATGCATTGTCACTGTATTTGGCAGTAGTATGACTTAAGTTGAGTTTTTTATGAAGGGGAAATGGTCAAAGAAATGACAGAATGAAAGCTACCGAGATGAAAAGAAGCAAATTGCCACTGAACAGCCATCTCAGCATGTTCCAATTAGAGCAGCTTTGAGGCTCAAGTCCGAACTTTGAGCCCATCCCATAAAGTCGGCCACGCTGTGTGAGAGGAAAAGAAGCACATGGTCGAGGGGAGGAGAGAAAGTATTCAAAAGGAGAGGTGAATGGCTACCAGTTAAATCAAGGGAAGAGGATTAGAGCCAACAACGTTGTCAACTGGTCCGAAAGTGAGAACATTGAAGCACAAGAGGATGACAGGGCATCACGCTACACTGAACTTTTGATCACTCAGCCACAAGCCGAGTTAACAAGCAGGGGCCCGGTCTGGCCGCTTGCACGCACACACACATCGTTTTGGCATCCAGTGTGCTCTTGACCAGCTCACATGGAAATATAAAAACGGGCGACTTATTCCAACCTGCTGCCCACTTTACACTCTGCTCCACATCAATAGGTTATACTTGCACTTGCCTGTGTCCATTTTTTCACACCACAAATTCAAAGTGTCATCATTAATCTCTTGTCCAGTCACGCTCACAGTGCAACAAGTTTTCACAACTGTTAGTAAAGAAAAACAAGCAGTAGCACATGAATGCGTTCTATTAAGTTTCTGCTTTTATCGTTGCTATTTTGTCCAAAAAAATTACATTTCTCAAGGTAATTATAGTTAACTGTGATTAATCCAACAACAACTAATGGTGACTGTATTTGGACATAAATATTTAACACATTTCGGAAAAATCAAAACCTGTATCCCGCCCTGCATGTCAGTGGTGACCCTATATTTATGGTACGTTTCTGTCTATGAAATATGCCATTATATAATTCATATCATCACCCTCCTATATAATTGCCTAAGTTTTTTTTTTTTGCAAAAATTATTTTGTTGCCGACATCATCTCCTCATGATGCAAATGATTCAATTTTTTTTGTTTCCTGAAAAATCTGAAAAATGACTTAGGCAACTATTTTAAGAAGCCGTTGATATGACAAAACAGTAATGTAATGATGTAATACCTTCATATTTGTCATCTTTTCCCCTTTGAATATGGGGCTCGAATAATTTTGCTCCACCGCCCAGCAACAGGAATGAAATGTACAGTAGGTTACCAAATTAATGGTTGGTGTCACCCATGGATCATAAGCATGTCAAATATCTAGTGATACATCTGCCATTTAAAACACACGTAACATTCAACTGCAAAATAAGAATAAAAAAGGCAAAATAGTCATCCAACAGATGACCTTTCACCTCTGCCTTCTCACAGAGCAGCCATTGTGCTGTATTACCGCAATCTGTCATCTACTCCCACAAAAAAGAATAACTGTAGCCCCGTAAATTTCAATTGACATCAATTTCAATATAATGTTTTGAGGCTATGAATGTGAGTTTATAAGTCCCACCTTTTGGTTGAGTCCTCTTTTCCTGATTCTTCTGGCATCACTTCCTGTGGAGATCACCAACAGGGACAGCAGCAGTGTCAGGGATCCCGGCATGGTGCGCGTAGACTTCCTGCACCTTAATTCCAACTTCTTCTTCAGATGTGCTCTTTCTTCCTCACTTTTCGCTCAAGTTTGTCCGCGTGAGCTTTTGCAGCCGAGGCAGGCAAAGAGAGTCTCCGGTGCTCATGTGCAGCCAAGATTACACAAGCCCTCTGCAACAGGACCTGCCTTTATATTCGCCTGAGGAAAAGTGCGGGCCAGAAGTAGACAGAAGGAAAGGGAATAGTTGAGAGGAGAGGAGGGGGGGGGGGGGGCAGTGCAGGGGAGAAATGTTAGCGGGAGAAGAGAGGAATGGCAGCTGTCTGTGCATCAGAGTTGTCTGCTGGCACACTATATGTACATGTCTCTGCTAGAGGAGGGGGCCCAGTGAGTGACCTCCCCCTTGCCCTGCTGTTTCATCTCCTCCCACATCTGGGGATCCTTCATGGATTTTTAAATCAAGAAGATGTGAAAAGTCTTTCATAGTTTGTGGTTTAGATTTACACGTTGCTCGTGAGCTGTGTTGACCCCTTTGGCCGACGCTGGTGTCTGCATCTCTGGGAGAGGATGATTTACGAGAGCGAGGCTGGGAAAGCAGCAGAGGAGTTTTCATGCGCTCAACTCGGTGATCCCTGCAGGACTGGCCGAGAAAGAATCATGCATCCGTTCAGCTTCTGGGAAATCGACCGCTTGGTGACCTCACCTTTCTTACCTTCTGGACTGAGATTTTGCACTTTCTTTCTTCCTTTCACACAAATGTGTTAAACAACCCTCACTTCCAAGTTCCCCCCCTCCCCTGTTCCATTCCCAGTGTCAAGCCGTGAAGGGGAGAAAGAATGCTAAGCCCGCACAAATCTCAGCCATTATTAGTTTTACAGGAACAAGCCCTATGTCATTGGGAGGCCCCAGCTCCACTTGAACAAAATAGGCAAGCGGGAAGTGCGGAAAGGAGCAGATAAATGCAGCTAGATTCAACAGGTCAGAGGGACAAGCAGACCTGAGTGTGTAGGTACTATGGCCATATGCATTTCACATGACCTTAAATATTAGCCTGGGTAGCTTAAGAAAACGTGTATTATGATCTAAATTTGGCGTGGAAATGTATCGTCACGCAAACCTGCAATCAGACCTTTTGCACTTGTGTGACAGTGTAAGTGAGCATGTTGGAACCTTGTTGGTGCAGTAGGTTGCGCGTCAGTCTTGTAATCTGAAGGTCATGAGTTCAATCCGCATATAGGGCACTCTATATTTACAACTGTGATTTGTTAGAGTAATTAATGATAACAAATGAGGATTTTTCTTCTTCAGAAATAGTGATGTCCTTTTATTGAGCTCCCCTCAGTCGTTAAAGAATGTTCTGTAAAGGTGCAGTGCGTAGTAGCTTCTGTTGCCTCCTTAGGCTGGAATTCTGCATAATGACAACAGAGCCACCATGTGATTCTAGAACAGGAGGAGGGAACTCCGGTCCTAGAGAACCACTGTCCCGCCTCTTTTATATGCTGCAGCTGATTCAAATAATCAGCTCATCAGCAAGCTCTGTAGAAGCCTGATAACAATCTAGGTCATTGAATCAGCTGTGTTGGAGTAGGGAAACATGGAAAACAGGCAAGATAGTGTCTCTTGAGGACCAGGGTTCCATACTCCTGCTCTAGAACATTTTTTATTCTGTTTTGAAAGAAAGCTGGTGAGCAAAAAAAAAATGTTTTTTTTTTTTAAACAGTGCCTGTTGTGTGCATTAACAAAGATAACAGTTTGAATCTACAACTGATTAACATTATTTCCAATAAAATGATTGTACTGATTCGTTCAACATTTAAGATTGAATGATCCACTGTAACTGTATAATCAGCAGTGTACCAATAAGAGTCTTGTGGGAGTGACTTACAATGTTTTTTTTTTCCATTGGGAAATGAGTGTTGCCCCAAATTCTGCCAAACAAGATTTAAGGAAATGTGATTAGCAATGAAAATGAATCTGAGCAATGTGGTTGCTGTGTTTCCTAAACACAATGTTATGTAATCATCTGAAGTTTATTTTAAATCATTTAGACAGTGTGTTGTTTGGTCGGTTAATACAGCCTCGTTCACATGACAAGATTTTAAAGTTGCCGGCCGACTTCCAAATTGTGAAGACCCCAAGTGCCGAAAAAAAAAAAAATCACGGGAGTATCAGTTTTGAACGTACCGTGTGTGGTGCGCAGCCACATGGCACACCAAACACATCACACATGAACCGATTACATTCATGAATGTTTCCTGGTTAGATGAGAAATCTCGCAAAACTTCTTGATACTAATGTGACTTCAGAGGAAACAAAAATGCAGGACCAGTTGTGATACTTCCTGGTTTGGTTTTAGCAGAAAAAAGCGACATAAAACAAAAAGGAGTTATTTAAAGGGGAAGTCAAACCCCCCAAAAATTATTGACATTATGTTCTAAGTCGGTCTTCTCCGGGTACTCCGGTCTCCTTCCACATTCCAAAGACATGCATGGCAGGTTAATTGAATTGTCCCTAGGTGTGCTTGTGAGTGTGGATGGTTGTTCGTCTCTGTGTGCCCTGCGATTGGCTGGCAACCAGTTTAGGGTGTACCCGGCCTACTGCCCAGAGCAGCTGAGATAGGCGCCAGCACCCCCCGCAACCCTTGTGAGGGAATAAGCGGTCAAGATAATGGATGGATGGATGGATGGATGGATGTTCTTAGTGGAATATGAGTTAAGCACTGAAATTCAGCTGTTCTTATCAATATCAGAAGGCGCTGGCTGTCCGCCCATTGTGGTGCCGGGTGGATGAGGTGGGGGGCGGGTGGGGGTGGGGGTGCTGGGGGGCGGGCGTGCCACCTACCCCGCCGGGTTGGGTGAGGCCCCGCTGGTCGCTCCTCTTACTCACTTCACTAGCTTGCACTATACACTTTGTAAATATACACATAGGGCACACAACACATTCTTGGTGGGGTGGGGAAGGGTGGAAACACCGTCTTCACCCTTCAACTCCCCTCCAATTTTTAATGCACCTCACGTCCAAGGGGAGGGGGTGAGTTGGGGCGGGGAGCCATCAGAGGGGATGGACTGCAGTGCCTGGCAGCGCTGTGGTCCCCCCCATTTGTGTCCCTGCCCCACCACTTTGTCCCTCCATTCCCTTTTTTTAATGCACCACACATATACATATTCATTTTTTTGGGGGAGATACGGGTGTGTCGGAGTAGGGGAAATTTTTTTCCCTCTGCTCCGACTCACCTGCTCCCAATTTTAATGCACCACACGCACACACTTGTATATACACTGGGTGGGGCCACATTCACGGTGTAAGGGTAGAGCTCGCCAGTCGGCGAGCTGGCGGACTCAGTAACAGGGTTAGGTGTCACTAGTACTCTGGCGTGACGACCGGGGCCTCTCCCCACCGGGCTCGGTGTTCTGGTGTTCCGCCTTCTCCCCTGGTGCTTCCTCCTCTGCTTCCCCCCTCCCGCCGCTGTGCAAATCTCGCGCGGCTGGGAGGTGGGGTGGGCACATCTTCCCTCTCTGCGCTGCTGCCCGGTGCCGGTTTCCGGGGGGGGGGTGGGGGGTTCTCGCGGGGGGCCGGGTTCGCGGGGGGGGTGGCGGCCGTCGGGGGGGTGGAGGTATGGGTGGGTGGGGGGGTTGGGTGCTGGGGGTCGGGGTGTGTTCGGGGGTTTGGGGGTCGGGGGTGGTGGGGCCTGGGTCGTGGTGGATGGCGGGTTTTGGGTGGGGTGCGGGGGGTCGTGTGGGGGATGGGGGCTGGGGACCGGTGGGGCGCTGTGGGGGCCCGCTGGGCCTCGTTCTGCGGCCTTGGGCTCGGGGGTGTGGGCCGGGGCTGGGGCGGGGGTGTTCCGGGTGTCTGGGTCGGCTCGCCGACCGGTGTCCGCTCGGGTGGCCTGGGGGTGGCCTTGGTGCTGCCGCGGCCTGGGGATTCGGGGGGGGGGGGGGGAGTGCTCGCTTTGCTGGACCGCGGTTGACGGCTTCTTTCTTTGGTGGTGGTCCTTATGCATGCCAGATCCGTCGCACCAGCATCTACTGAAACTCAACAGAAGTACCCTCTCCCTCCCACAGCCCCTTGAATCAGTTGGTGCTGGTGTCTGTGGTTCTCACTCTGCTTTATCTATCCTTCCTCCTTCCTCTCTTAGTTTTTCCTCTGGTCACTTGAGATCTTAATTTATTAGAAGTATGAGGTTTCTGGGGTTGGCATAAGACTCTGGTTTTGTAACCACGCAGGAGGGGTCTTGTTGGTGCTGGACTTCACCTTGATGGATTGGATGTACTGGCTTCTATGGATCTCACTCTGCCTTATCGATCCTTCCCTCCTTCCTCTCTTTAGTTTTTTCCTCTGGCTCTTGAGATCTCGCTAAATTTGCTGGAATTTAGAGGCTTCCGGGGTTGGCGTAAGACTTTGATTTTGTAATCATGGGGAAGGCAGGAAGTGTTTGGTCGGTGCTGGATTTCACTTTGATTTACCTTTCTTTTCTCTTTATTTCTTTTTTTTTCTGACCTTTTCTCTGGTCTCCTGACATTTAAACCTCACGACTCTGGCAAGATTCTGAAGTACCTGGTTAAAGGGATAGGGTAATGGGATATTTATAAGGTTTTAGGTGAATGAATGAGTATAAATTTATACGTATTTGCACGCACGCACACGCACGCACGCGCACGCACGCAAACGCACGCACACATACACACACACAAAAAAAAAAAAAAAAAAAAGAGCAATGATGACAAGACGTTGAATCGGTAAGACTACCGAATGAACAATTCAATATCAGAAGGCAGCCATTTTGCCACTTGCTGTTGAGTGAAAATGACATCACATTGCTCAGGTCTAAGGTAACAACGAATCACAGCTCGGCTTCAGAAAACAGGCGAGCTGTGATTCGTCGTTGTCTGAGCCCTGAGAATCTATTGTATGATGTCATCTTCAAGCTGGATTTTGCTAAATAACTCATATTCCACAAATGTAATATTAATCAGAATGTCATGTTTAGACTAGTGAGGTCACATATATTATTGTCAAGAAATGTTTAAGGATGACTTTACATTTAAAGGAGTGTAACAACTCAAACACGGACTTTCTGTTGCGCCATGACTGTTTTGATTTGGATTCCCACCGTCTTTCTCACCACCTCACTTCCTGATTGGCCTGCACATCACCCTCAACCCGGCTGCGTGCTCATTTGTCCTCGGGGCACACCACACACGGTGAGAAGTTGTGCCGAACCAATCCAACATGTTGAATATCCCCGATTTCAGGTCAACGTCCTTACGAGCGGCCGATATCTGTGTGAGCCGTGTCACCTCCCCCCCCCACAAACACGGCATGATTATTTGTTAAGATTACCGTTTAGATGTCGGGGCGTCTTTACCATTGTGATGTGATTCGGGGCTTAATATCAGGCAAATTCTCCTGCGTGTGAACCTGGCGCTAGAACTGTATAAAAGCACTCAGACAATAGGTCGCTTGCACATCGTAATGCATCATGGGAGTTTTTCCTTCGGGCGCCATATTGGGTGTCCGCCGGGTTCACAAGGTACACTCGCGAGTTACACGGTAGAGCTTATCAACCTGATGTAATTTTCGCAGTATTTTCACGATTTACCGGAAGATCAAAAACAACGATACAGGCAGAAGGTGTCTCTGTGTGGCGGGATTGATCCTAATTACGTCCTGACCAAGGGTGATTTTTTTTTTGACGGAGAAAGCTTGCTGGCCAAATGTGACATCTCTGGACATTTTTCACTACCTCGTGTTGACAACATGCTCCATAACACGCCAACAAATCCCTGGAGGCTTACAATTATTTTGTAAGCGGGTGGATACAGAGTGTAAACTTTAACATCGCATCAGAAGAAACGGTTGCTGTTGCACGTAAGTAAACCACATGGTGTTGGTAATTCTGCACACAAAAATGTTGATTTGTTCTCAGGCTTTCTGTTATCATTGTGTTTACATGCACAGCTGGCTTTACCTGATGTGGTTTTTCTAATAATTTTATCACAGGCAAATATGGCAGAGCGTATAAGAATAAAAAGTAACTGCACAGCCTCCCCGTGGCTTAATTAAATTTAATGCTACCCTTTCACTAGTTACATGTTACTTAATCAACTTATTCTAAATGGTTAAGGTTAACCACTCAGAGGACGTATTTTAGGTTTCAGTTTTCCAGTACAATAAAACGTGTTCATGGTAACTACTGAGCATACTGACAGCTTTTCTTATGATCTCACGGTTAAGGAGGCTGTCACAACACCCAATTTCTGTCTGGTGCCAGATGGCAACAATTCCCATCACTTGTCACGACAACACCAATATTATTACCAGGTATGTATGGCTTTACTTTTTGTAGTTTCTTATTTAATTCTATGTTTCATATTTTCATTACAATGTTTGTAATATTTTCAGATTCAGGCACAGATGAGTTTAACTGGACGGACTTCTGCGACTTTGTGGTGTGGACAAAGTGTGATTGAGCGAGTCCACCCAGATCGCTCGTTTTGGCCAGTTGGAAAAGCCAGTTTTTTTTTTCCCCCAAAATCCCCTCCTTACCTGAACTGCTCG